>NW_010564418.1:0-31313 GCF_000687285.1 Phaethon lepturus | reverse complement strand
ACCCCTTTTGTCCTTCAGGACTGTCTCCCAAATAGAGGAGAGGTTGGTCCTCTCCTCTTTGTCAAGCTGGAAAACTGGACATGGAAATGCTTCAAGAACATTCAAGTGGATGGCTGTCCTCTGCCAGAGCAATGAGGGGATTTTAGCTACTATCTACTGAATTTTAAGCCAATTCTTTTCTATAAGCAGATAAACTTATTCAAACATTCATTTGCTGGTGAGGATAAAGACTTCAGCCATCTAAAGTTTTCCTTCAGATGAGCAATAAAGCTTTTACAGTATTATCCCGTAGATAGGTAAGTACCCTTATAGACATACTTAACAGGGGACAACAGCTACACAGCATGTTGAACAACTGCCTCAGTGTCAGATGCCAATACAACAACTACACTGCATTGCTATGTTTGGTAAGTAAACAACAAACCAATTTATAATAAAATTCATTAGCAAAAAGGTATGGTGGACAGGAGATACAAACATTACATTTACCCAAAGCATGAAACAAGAATGCAGTAGGATCATACTTATATACCAGGGAAAGACAGAGGAGAAAAAGGAAGGAGCACCACTTTCTCCTTTGGTCTACAAAAATAGCATGGGGGTAGGGTGGGGGTGGAATTGTACTTCCTCCTCCTCTTACTACTTCACAAACCCAAATACAGGGTAATTAGTTTTTATAGCCTAAATTTAACCAAAGAGTAAAAACGAATTATATGATCAAATGAGAAATTGCTACAGAATATACGTTCTGAGACGCTTTCAACTGTAAGTCACCACTTGCGACTTTATCTACAGCAATTTACTGCATGATATATAGACAAATATTTTATTATGGACTGCAAGCAATAGCAATCACAGTATAAATCAGTGTTCAGAAAAAAAAACATGAAAAACAAAAGTTAAGTTTTACATATTTGTTTACCAAATCCTTGTGATGAGTCCAGAAATAAAATTAAAAAAAAAAAAACCCAAAAAAACATTGAAAGTATTTACAGTATAATCTGCAATGACATATGGGTCTTGTGCAAGAAACAAACAAACAAGCCTTTTTCACTGTTACTATTTTAATAACAAATTCACCTTTTGCAACAAAAGCTAATGACAGATTATCCATCAATGCTAGTGGAAACCAGCTGAAGTAAAGGAAATTTGAGTATTGTTCACTATATGCATGTTTGCAATCAACTAAAATATGCCTTTCAAGGGACAATTTAGTTCTTTATCATTAATGTTTAAGTGACAATTGTTAACAGATGGGCAAAAGACAAATAGCCATAATTCCATTTTTGTAACTATTAAAGATCTGGGTCTGTAATGAAAGCTAAAGTCTTTCATATGAAAGGTTCATTCTAGCTAACAGACACATAAATGGTATTTGATTTGCACCTAACCCATGGAAACTAAAAACATTAAGGCAATTGTAAGTAACAGGACTTAAAAGGCTCAGTATGCCAAAAGTTTTAATTTTTGAAGTGCTAGTACCTCAGGGGTGGGTTTGTGGGATGATGGTTCCAGAAACATTAACTTGAACTGAAACACAACTCTCCTCTTTTTTTTAAGCTGCAGACTCTCATAGAGAGTACTCACAGTCATACTTGTTTGATGAAAATCAGTATATAACTTCTCATTCCTCAGAAGCCCTGAAGACGTAACACTGCTAAATTGAAACATAGATGGTTTTATTACTTCTTGTGCAATATTTTGAAAAAAAAAAAATCTAATTACTCACAATTGTGCAACTCTACTAGTGATGAAAAGGCTGCACAAGCAATACTTCCCATCTCACCAAGGCTACAGGGACTTTAAAGGGCAGTAAGGCATGAAATTGAAAGAACTCAGCTACACTTTTGCAGCATCGGTCAAGTTTCCAGAGTTAGTATTAAGGGGATAGAGAAACGCATTTAATAAAAGAACACCAAGAAACAGTAAATATAGGACTTCACATAACCATTTTTACATTTAAGCTTTTTGAACTAGGTGTACATTATAGGGTGGCATTCAGCCAAATACGATCACAGCTGCTGCATCTTGCTAAACCACCATCAAAGGCCATGAAGCTACCTCCCTCTCTTCCCCAGTGTAGGACAGTCTATTCCGGCATCATGCAGAAGAGCTTCAAGACCCCAGCTCTCTATGCAGACATAGACACACTCATTTCAGTGAGATGAGTGCAATTTTTCTCCCCCTACCACATGCTTCATGAGCCAAGGAAGAGGCAGGATACTAAGATACCACAACACAAGCCTAGTGCCAGCTGAGACCTTCCCAGCACAAGAAGAGAAGCTCCTACAGCCACAGTGCTCTACACCAACAGCCAGGATCACTGCAGTGCCAATGGCAGCTGGGTTCTGTTCCGTAGGAAACATGAGGCTTTTCTGCTTCTAATGGCAGCTGCTCATTGTACAAATTCCCTCCCAGAGGACCACTGTGTTAGGCTCCCCTTCCAGTCAGTTTCTGGAGTAATTCCACCAGATTTTGCAAAACGTGGAGGGCAAATGCACACCCTGCCAGATGGTTCCTGCCAGGAAACAACATCAGCTTTTTAATAATCTATCATCAGGGCTAAGTGTGAACTTTGTTTAAAAATAGTATTTTCATTGCCTTTTCTGACATCAATAACAGAGAAAGTAATAGTATAACCCCAAATTTCTGTAAACACCACTGTGTGGTTTATCATGGCCATAGTAACACATTTACTGTCTCAAACTCCAAAACTGAGACAATATGCATAGTCTTCTAGACATTTGCTTATCCATTAAGGCAAACCTTAAATATTTTTCAAGGAAGCACATCAAGTGTGATCAAATCAAATGAGTCAGTAAATAGCTCACAAGCCAGCTAGGAAAATGAATGCTTAGCATAATTTAAAGATTTGCAAAGAAGTCAAATACTTGGAAATAAGTGAGTTCAAAAAGAGAGAAGGCCCTTACAACATGTATCGTATATATCAATAGATAGAACTATTCAGCACTCAAACATAAACAGCTTCCTCTGAAATTTTCTCTAGACAAATAAGTTCCCTAAAATCAGTATCTTCCAAAACATTCATGAAATGTACCACAATACCTTGATTTTGAGAAGAATCTACATGACTCTACATGATGAAAGATGATTGGCAAATCATCACAGTATGAGGTTGTGTTTCAGGCTTACTCGTTTCCAACCCAGTTTTCCAATTTATCTTTTTATCTCTGCTACAGAGAATATTTTAAATGGAAGTAATGGTGGAAATGAATCTGTAACATCTATTACGCAGCCAATGATTTACTGTTAACAGAAGAAGGCTGTGCTCCGTTGTTACCAAATAGTTACCTCAGATAAGTCAGTACAACTCACTAGAAACACTAGTGTAAATAACATGCACCCTTCATAAACAGCTTTCCAGACTGTTATATAGCTTTTGATCTATGCCTAAGGAGCTCTACTGGCCAACTATTGAGAGATGTAAAGAAACAAAAGGAATTATTTACTCAGACCCTTCATCAAATTCCATGTGTTTTCAGGGAAGACCAGACTCTTCACCAGCAATACAGGACCTGAATTCATCTGTCCCCTAAGTAAATTGCTCAAATTGAAAGAGAGAGGTCAGAGAAGCTCTTTTTATCCTCAAACTTTTCTTCTGCATTCCCAAATAGAAAAGTCATAATTATAAGTTGGTTTAACATATTCAAATACAAGGTATCTGGTGATGTTTTACTCGGAACATGGCAACATTCAAATATAACTGCTCCTAACTCACAACATACTTTCTAATAAAAAATATCTGTGGAGGATATTTGTTTTTCCAAGATTGGCAGCATATAAAAAGATACAGTGTTTGTGATTTCTGTCACCCAATTTGACAGATTAATGAAAGCTAATACCCGTTAGCATCTCTATGGCAAGCTGTTTCGGTCTCAAGTTTTGCTATATTAGGCACCTACAATATTAGGTGGGAGATACGACCAGATTCCCAAAATGCAGACTTAAATATATATGTATCTTGGGAGTTGTAGTGCCTCACTGTTTGGTTTTTACTATTCAGAAAGACAGAGGCTAAGTCTTGACTTTAAAACCTCTGTGCTAACTGCTGTTACCTAAAATTAAAGCATTTGTGAGTGAAGAAAGAAATCCGTAACACTGAAGAGGAGTTTTACCCATGCAAAGCCAACTGAGCTAGAGTCATAAACCATACTAGAGGCAGGCAAATCATGAGAACACAAACAGAATAAAGGGAACATCAGCCTTTGACTTTGACCAGATAACAGTGACTTCTGTGATATTCTTTCTTCTTGCCCCTCTTTTCCCAGTCTCCCTTGTCTCAGATAACCCCAATCACCATTACAAATTGTTATAAAATGCTGAAGCAGACTAAGGAAAATACCACCACACTAAGCAAGCTACAGGCGGAGACATCAAAGATATGCCTGAAATGCTCTGTCAAATTTATGAGATCACTCTTCTGTAGCAAACATCAGTATTAGAAGATTTTTTCACTGAATGAAAGAAGCACCATAGCTGTTTCCAAAACTCCTGCCTGTTCGCATACACTAAAATTATGTACTGCTGATTTATTCACTACTTTAATGGTAATTAATGCTGATGTTAATCATCGATGCTAGAGCACCACCAATGCCTGCAATACCAAGATAATATATACATTTAAGATCATCATTTCTGCTCAAAGTGATGACATCAGACAGTCACATTCTTCTTTTGCAACATTTTGCTAATTTATTCAAAGTAGGTGTTGTTTGGCCAGGACTGTTTGCGTGGAAGAACATTTTAATGTAGAGACCCACTGTTGGGAATTCCCTGCTCAAAGGGTCTGCAAGACTGCTTAACTGCTGAATCTCAACAGTTCTAATTTCCATTCCCAGGAGGAGTCACTACTGTGTGCAAGGCGTACCTTACTTAACACAGCTATTGTAAACATGGGACTGGGGGGAATTTTAAAAACAACCTACATTATCATAGAAAGTGCCAATGCTGTCAACTTAACCAGGGAAATGTAGGTCAAAACAGAGTACTCCTGAAGACTGCAGAAAGTGAATTTCTGTTTTCAGGTGATGGAGTTGCTGCCCTTTCTTTTATGAAACCGAGTCCTAAGTTGATTAAATGGGATGCTGCATCTTCTTACGTTACTCAGGGGCAGAAAAGCTTTGCTCTAGAGTGCCTGGAACTCCTTCCTCAATTGATTAAAGACAAATGAATTCTGAGAGAACTGCTGGCCAAGAAAACAATTTTTGGTCATCATAGGCTGTGCTAAGGACTAGAATAATATTTTATATTATTAGAAAGAAAAATTATTCCCTCTTGTGCTACTAATACGTATTTTCAGTCCTCACTTTTATTCAGAATATAACAATATAAAAACACCAGCCTGAAACTAAATTAAGAGTTTGGCAAACGTAAAGAATTTGAAGGCTATTCCTCCTTAGACCCACTATAAAACATTAAAAACACCTTCCCACAGTTACTTACAGACAACTGATGTAATCTAAGCCAGAAAAACCTCTATTACAGTCAGCTGACAGAACTGCCATCCAAAAGACTATGTTTTAGACTATTCCAAACACTTGAACGTTATTTCAATCTAAGTGTCCAACCTCTCTGAAACTGAGCTGCTTAGAGGTTCCAAACTAGTTTTTCAAATCTCAAGTTTACATCTTTGGAAAGCTACAAATCTAGCCTGTACTGATGGCAAACATGAAAATACATGTTTGACTTGTTATAAACCTCTTATTCCCAAGGCAGTCTTCTTCTAATTTCTCACCTGTTCTGGCACTCTGAAAGCACGCTTTGCCAGTGTGGTTGTGCCGATTAGTATTCTATTATGTAATATACTATTAGTATATTATAATATGCTATTAGTATTACATATAGCTTCACCTAATAGTAAAAATAAATCAAAGTTTACCGGGAAAAATAAACAAAAGATGGCGGAAGAAAAAACAATGATCAGGCTCCTGTACTTTGCCTGCTGACACACAGACAATTCATCAGTCCTGGACTGATATATAAACAGCTTAAGAGCTCCTTTTTGAACTTAAAGCCACTCAATTTTACACAGATTCACCACCTACCATAGAACAAAACTGCCAGTTCACAGATCGTACTGGCTAACTAGGTTTTATGTCAGCATTAAAGAATTGTTCTCAAGAATCTAAGTGTGTAAATTATGAAAGGGAAAAATTATAAATTCAGAGTAATTTTAATTAATTTAATTTAATTAAGTAAAATTAAATTTCTTCTTCCTCTAGATGACCAGTGACAAAATTCACATTCCACTCTTACGCACTAAATGCAGTTACCTGTAATAATATAACAGTAATAAATCAACAGGCAATATTTATGAGGCATATAGAAACTTCAAATGGTATCTTATGGTATGGAACAGTTTTCTTTACTAGTGACAACATTATTTAGATTAGTCTCCTATGTAACAAGAGATATTCCATACCTGTCATACAAGTATTTGACTATTTTTGTATTAGTCCACAATCCATTAAAATAAAGTTTTTAAAAGACAGAATCACAGATGACATCTTGCCATCAACTGAAGAGACATCAATTGAAAAGACATGTTCATTCTTTTGTATGACCGAGGTAATGGAAGATGGCCGCAGGATTACCTCCAGGATGATGGACAGCCTAGATGCAGTTACAACAAAGACTTTAGAATTAATTATACTTTCAACATTCCTACTAGAAGCACACAAGTTTAGTTTATTTTTCTGAACAGGAGAGTAAAGGGGAAAAAACAAACCAAAGTCAAAACAGATGCAAGAAACTCGTCACCTCCTGCAGGTTCAAGAACTATATAAAAACCATAGGACCACAGTGGCAACACTAACAAAGTGTACTCCTGTTAACGACAGGTCTTCTATCACAATACAGTGGTACCCTCCCTCCTAGTGTTATGCTCAGAGGAACACCTGAAAGTCCACCACACATTGATGAAAACTGATGGGGGAGAAAAGGAGGATATGCCACCAGCACATAATCAGCCACCCTCACTGACAAATACTACAGTAGCCGAGAAAGGTATTAAGAGACTCTTGTTAAGTCTCACCCAAAGTGTTTCTGAACAACAAAAAAATTGATTACATCTCTGCCACCTCCCACAGGTTTCTCTTTTAATTGCTTCTTGATTTAAAGTTCTTTTGATTGAGGTGCAAACACTGAGTTCTGTGCTGTTTCCAAATTATTTAATCTCCAATATGTTTGACAAAAACAAGCTAATTTCAGAATATCCTTTCAAGCTGGAAGTGCTGCAGAAACACTACACCACTTGCAGCCTATATCCTCCAATATTTATTAGCCAAATTATAATCTAAACTGTATCAAGAACCACACCCAATTTGGCACAAAGCTGTATTAGGTTTGCATCTTTGTAATACACTGAAAAACTGCATTAATGAAGATTTACTATGATTCTCCAAGATACTAATCCTGTTGTAAACCAGCTTTATAGAGAGATTTATATATTTTCCTTCATGGAGTTTGTACAGTAGTCAACAGTAAAATTATTTTACCCATTCTAAATTTTAGTAAGTACCATAGAGCAGAAAGAAAAAGAAAGTGTGTTTGAGTTCAGCTGCTTTCAGGAGAACTTTAAGTCATAACTAGAAGGAGAATCAAAGGATTAAAGCAATAAAGGAAGAGACGCATAAGCAAATACATTGACGAATTATAATTCAATCCAATCAAAAATAAAAGAACAGGCTGTTACAGTCTTCTGCGGTGCAAAGACTTGCTCTAACCTCAGGCACAGAGCCAAATATACACCAACTGCAAATAAAGGCAACAGTAGATTTAACAACTTACCTCAAGTGCAATTACAGTGAAAAGTATGACTCACTATAGTAACTGCTCATATGTTTGTTCCGTCCCCTAAGCAAATTTGAAGCTCCTCACCATACCCCTCAAGGGTAAATTATAATTAGCTTACATTTATCATAGGGTAGGATCATATACTTAGGTAGCACCCATTACAGAAATACTTTGTGGTATATTAACATGCATGCCATCCTCAGCTGAGATACAGCTGATAGTTTTTGTATGCCTAAAATATTACAAGTGCAAAACTTAACATATTGATTTATACTACTACTACTCCTCTTTTTTATTATTATTTTCACAAAGGTAACAAAAGCAAATCCATTTCCTTTCACAGATGCAACCAACAAGTGTTAGAAAGTGTTACAGTTAGAAAGTATCTGCAAACTCATTTCTGAAACACCACTTTGGAAGTGTCAACAAAGTGTTTTGACATCTTTGGAATTGTCATACATGCATACCCCTTTTTCCTTTAGCTGAAAATGTTCACCGATTTCATTTAGAAAAAAAAATTGTGAGATTTTCCCATTTGTGAAACAAAGATCAGCCATCTCTAACAAATATCTCTTAACTCAGTCAGCTCCATTCCCTTCCGAAAGTCATCTGGCAGTCCTTTGAAGTCACCATAAACACAGAACATGCTTATAAACACTAAAAATTGAGTTCCCCTCTAGCTACATGTTGTGACATTTCTGGAAAGCAGAACATAGTTTGCAATGGTTCCTTCTGGAATGAGGTAGAATGGTGACTAATACAGCATAAGTTTTATTAAACTTTAACTTACAAAGTAGCTATCTTTCCATGAACTTCTCATGAACACAGGTTCCTAGACTCAGGACAGATTTCTAGGAACTGGTATCCCATTTAGCGCAGCTCATTCCTCTGGTACAGCTTTAAGTAGGAAGCTGCACATAAATTAAGAGTTCTAAAGAACCTGAAGGATGGTGTTGGGTGAATATAAACTCACCACAGCAATTTGTTAAGATTCACTTTCACCTCTGCTGATTCAATAGTTTGAGGCAGATACTGTGACACACTCCTTAAGCTTCAGCATAGTGAACTGTCATTTTGCTCCTTCTAATACAGTGGCCTTACCTTCTCTAAGTGCTCCTTCTACATGATGAACATTTATTTGCCATGTGGATTCTCACACACTTTCAGTTCTTCATAGGTTTCAGAAAAGGAGTATTAGCAAGTATTCAAAATGCACCTTTTTATAATGAAAACACACAGACTGCAGCAGACAGCTCTACACTCATTTCAGCGCACAAAGGCAACTCAACTTCATGGAAGCCCTCTTCCGCTCTGCCATCTTCCCGTGTCACTACTTATAGCTGTTCTTGGTTCTACTCTCAACCGAGGGCACAGGAACTGGCCACAAAAGAGACTAGCAAGATTTCATTGTCTATGAAGAACAGAGAATGAAAATTCTTTAAGTAAGCAAAGACAAAGACTATCTCTTGATTCACCAATAATACTTGAAATAAAAACATCAGCAAATCCAATTTCCAGTTACTGTTATTTTCCTTAAATTTAGCACCTCTGAAATATTATAATACTTTTTAAGAATGGTTACTGCTTTGTAGGTAGAAGCAAGTCTTTTCCTGTCATAGATGTTAGTTTCTTAAATGTGTACTTATAAACTTCCATAATGCATATGTTTCTGAAAAAGAGTATTAATAAGTCAAACAAGAAAATAAGAAAAATTTTCTACTCCTGTATGAACTATGAAAATTTTTCTTAGGAAAATTTCATCTCCTGCTCTCCAGCATGCCATTTTATTTCATGTCCGTGAGGGTGTCCAAACTCTCCATCTTCCTACTAACAAAACAAGTTTTCTTTACCAAAAAGCTGAATGTTTCAGTGATTACCCGCTAGATGATGGGGTTTTCTCTCTTAGGCTAATTATTCACCTAGCAGTGCTTACACAAGACTAGAAAATGACCATTTTTTCTTCATATATTTGCATTTTGATCCAGTACAGCAGTAAAAGACAACAGACACACAGTAAATGAACCCAATGTTCAATGTGGTGTTTGCCCCGATCTAGCTAACCTCTACAGCATCAACAACTCTGAATTCACAAGGCAACAGGGGACAGAACTCAAGAGGTCCATGTAGTTCATCCTCATGCCCAAAGCAAGATCCAGAAACTGATGGCATTCAGATAGAGCCTTGAATACCCTGTCCTTAAAACCTGTAACACCATTTCCCCAGTAACCTCTTCCCTCAGCAGATTCCCTCTATCAGCCCATGAACATCTGTACATTTTTCCCATGAACTAACAAAGAGGTGTCTGACAAATTGAGTAACATATTTAACATGGCCATTAATTTGATTAGTCATAACCCATGACGAAGACCAAATTACCACACAAAAAACCTCCAGTAAGTTTTATAACACCTCTGCAACATTGTACTGCTTCCTTTAAATACCTACCCACAGGTCATGCCAAGTTTTACACAGTGTATGTGGGTTGTACTTCAGCTACATCTCCCATGTCCAGTATTGAAAATGTTAGCTGAAGACATTTCTTTCTATACAAGTTTCACTAATATTCCCTAAAATTAGACTTTTTCTTTTTGTACCTTTTCACAAGGATCATCTTTCATGTTTCTTCGTGTTTGGTTCACCAGCATTTCCTCTCAGTTGAAACCGCATTTGTAAATACATTTTAAAAAAGCCAACACTCATACCTGGAATTGCCTGTATCAAAACACTCGGCCCAAAATTAAAGAATAACAGTTTTGGGAATGATGTCCTGCATTTCCCAAATAACTTGTTGAGAAGTTCCATCTATGCTTTCCCTATAGCACTTACATGGCATTCAAACAACAAGGACAGTCATAGAGGGTTCCCATCATAGTAACAAGCATGCACAAGCAAGATGCACAGAACTGGTTTTAGGGGCACCTAAGCACAAGCTGCTCTTTGAAAGTACCCTGACATTTTTTCCTCAATTGGGCAGAAAAAAATTGGACCCAAACCTATAGCTTAAGAAGCAACTTTCAGCTGTTAATGCCAGATCGTTTCTAGTGCCCTGATTTCTCCCTTGTAAAGCATAAGTTAGATCCTATCCTCCTGTCAACTGCAATCACTTTCTCTGCTTGTGGGAGGAACAGGGTCTCAACAGAACTGACACACGAACTTTGTTTGCACCAGGACCCTGTGGTATTATAGCAGGGAGTTTTGGGCAAATCACAGAAAGAAGGACTCTAAATGCTGTTGCACTGCACATGAAGTGGGATGTTTTATCATTGCTGAGATGCCTACTTCCTTATCTAACCCCAAACACAGCTTTATTTGAGAGCAAGCAGCACACATGGATCAATGTTTCTTGAAATTAGTGATGAAGTAACAATTTCTAAATGCATTTTAAAGTGCATCCTTACTGACTCAGCAGCAAAAACAACCATTAGCTATTGGGCTTTCATGCAGAATTCATCGAGGTCACTATTTTTTGATAAGCAATTTATCCTGACCTGAGAATACAGCTAAGGGGTATCTGTTAAAACATTAAACACTGCTGTTGACAGAAGGTTACACAGTAACAGTGTAAAGCATCTAGTACACAGATGAAGTTACTGACAACTCTCCTGACAGCCTGCATGAGGTAGGAAACAGGTTTCTTTGCATCTTGGAACATCATGTAACAAAACTGGTGATAATCTATAAAGATGTCTTGCTCTTAATCTTATTAATGAACCTTTACTTCCAGGAAACAGCTGTACTGTCCTAAGATATGTTTTAATCTTCTTTTATAAGCCAAAGCTGTAGAAAAATAACGTATTAGTTGCAGCTATGGTTCTGATGAATCATTCACTGGACTCAAATAGGACTGCTGAACTTACAGCAGAGCCTTGCACTGGAGAAGCATGCAGCTGTGTTAACGTGGGAATCACAAACAGCACCTTTCTCAGAGAAGGAGTAAACTGCTCTAAGACTTTTTATCACAGGGAGAGAATACATGTGTCAAGACAGCCTATAAAGAAGTGCTAGCCATTCTCCCTAGCACAATGTGGCCTTTACTCTCAAGCCTCATGGCCAGAAGCAGGGATATGAAGTGGTATGTTACAGCCTCCTTCTCTGGACCCCTTGAGGAGTTAGTGAGCAGGCACAGGAACCAGAACAGTGCCTACCTGCTAAAAAAAAAAAAAAAAATCAGAAACATGGACAGGAATGCTCCTTGTGCTCTCCTCATGCTGTTCATCAGAGTGAAGGACAGGCAAGCTGACCTTATGAAACCACTTTGAGCAACAAGGTATTGATCAAAAGTTAATCTGCTGGAACTCTGAAGGTTGTGGAGATGAGACCAATCTCCTGTTCCTTTCTCACTAAGAAAACAGCTTTAAAACAGCTTCGTTTGGAGGCAAGGAGAGGAGGGAAGACAGACAGGATTTTTTGGTTGCGTTTTGTTTGTTTCAAGGTGTTTGATACAAGCCTGCCACAGGAAGGAGGAACAAGAACTGATATGCATAATCAACAGATAGCTACCCAAATGTCTGAACTGGCATTTTGCCATTTTGATATGACTCATACAGACAATATTTCGATTAACAGAGTTTGAAAGGAGTTTCATATTTTTATCCACTACAAGACCCATGACACATACAGTAAATACACCAAAGTCTATGGTAGTCTGACAAGAAAAAGTGTCAAACTGGTTTCTGGGTTTTGTCAGGTATGAGAATTTGTTTCTTAAGAAGCCTCTTCAGGAGTCTACTCATGCTGCAATAGGCTACAATGCAAAAGCAGCAGAAAAAAGAAAGCAAGCAAAAGCAACACTTAATTTGAAACGTTTCATCATCTTATACTTCTTCTAATCCCTTACCCATTCTTTGACTAAAAGAAAGTTACAACAGAGTGGAGAGGGCCTTCCAGTGAGCACACATCTCTCTCTTTCTACAAATAAAGCACTGCTGGAGATCTGATCACGAGTCACTGCGGTTTGTATTCACCACAACTGAAAATGCAACTGCATAAATAAAGACAGCAAAGCTGTTATTCACCAACCCAGCTATGAAAGACACAATGTCAGGCAAGATGTGGTGATACTTCTGCCCATGACTGACAGTCAACTCTCAACAATTCCCTTATGCTGATCCAGTGAACCCATATTAACTATATTAAATGATTAAAGTGTTACAGTCACATGTCCACGTGGTATCAAAATGTCAGTAATTTTTCCTTGTAAATACATTTTCCCCGGGGTGGTTAAGAGCAGTGGCTTAAACAAGAGAACACCATGTCCCCTGCAAAGAAACATTTTTCACCCCTGCCCAATGCAAGTTTCTATGGTTTATCACTAGAATACCACCACACAAATAGCTGATTCAGCATTCACTTACGGTGATGGGAACTTCTGTTAGCCAATGGTTATAGGAATATGGCTTAAGATGCCTTAGGCCATGGCCTCCTAAAGTAAAGTAGCTGCTGACAGGCAAAGCACCTGCTCTGTTGGCAGCTGATCAGCACTGAGCCCTTTCCCACCCTTCTAATTTCTCCCCCTTTGCAGTCATTCTGAATGTTAAATTCAGTACCAGAACAGCCATCTTTTAACCTGTCCACATCGCTAAAACATAACAGGCTGGGAACATCTACCACGACAAGATGATACATTAATTATTTTGTTTCTGTAAAATGATAATTTCACTTACTTAAAACACCCTGACTTCTCAGCATACCTGACCTGAAACAAATGGACAAGCATGTTTATAAAGTGGTAACTGTAAAAAAAACAAAACATAAAACAAAACAACAAAACCCCCACACACACACAAAGGGGGAATTGATTTTGCCCACAGCGGAGGAGAATAAACAGCGGCACATTTAGACAGTCTGGAAAACTGAACACACAGGCAGTAAACGGAAACAAATACAAGGCAGCGATCTCTTTTACACATCTTTTATGTAAAGAGGCCTATCTCACAAACACACATTTGGCCTTGTAAGATCTCCCCTACCATTTCTTTAAAAAGATTTAAAAACCAAAAAAAACCAGAAAACACAAATCGCAGATATTATGAAGACCCCAGAGACAGCCTGCAGGGCTTCTGTGGCAGAGGTGATGTACACAAGGTTATACTACCACAGCCTAGTCCTGAGCACACATGCCAAGAAACTCGAACTGATCACCTTCCTAATTATGCCAGACTTGCCTGGTTTGCCTACTTCAACTGATTCACAGAAAACCATGACCATCTATTTACAAGCCTGTGTTATAATTTTAGCCTCAATGACTCCGGATGATTGCACTAACACTGGAGTAAATAAAAAACCATAACACTACTGCCAAAGAACAGAACCAACACATAATCAAAACAGAAAAATTATGGGTGAACAAGCAACAAAGAACAGTAAATATTATTAATCTGATATCAGGCTGAGAGCCACAGCAAAAAAAGAAACTGAACCGATATGAAGCAGTAAGGCGTAAGTCGTCAACCACACTAATCACTAACTATTTACATATGGTTATCTTATTGTTATCTTACTATTTTTAGCCAACTAATTTTTTCCACAAAATGTACAAAAGCAGCCTGTCTGATAACACCAGCATAAAGTTGGAAGATTTCAATTAGAGAACCACTGCTAAAATTCTCGCTGCAGAGAGATTCAAAACAGCTTTGCAGCAGAAAATGCTGATGATCAGTATGGCTATTCTCCACACATTCATTATGTCATTTTGTTTACAGAGTATGGAAAAATAAACTAATATGTAACTGCAATATTGTAAGAGACTTTGGTAGGTTAGCTCTAAAACAGTTGTCATTTTATTCTACTGCCTTAAAAACATTTGTCACAGAATCATTAAGGTTGGAAAAGACCTTTAAGGTCACCAAGTCCAACCATCAATCCAACACCACAATGCCCACTAAACCATGTCCTGAAGTGCCATGTCTACGTGTTTTTTGAACACCTCCAGTGATGGTGACTCCACCACCTCCCTGGGCAGCCTGTTCCAATGTCTGAACATCTATCAGAAGCGAAGATAAACTTAATTTCTTGTAGTATGTTACTTAACTTTTCAGCTTCCGCTAGCAAAGCAAAACTGAAGCCATCAACCACTTACAGTTTTCTTGGCTTTCATTATTCTCCTGATATAGTGGAAATCTGTTATATATTCCCTTAAATAGTAATTGATCTTCAGAAGTAATTACTACCAATGGGAATAATCCCAGAGAGACATCTGTGAAACAGCTACTTAAATTTTTGTGAGGAAAACCATCCCAAAATAAAACTATGGTATGAATAATTATACAGAAAGCCTATTTTAAGAAAGTATCACACACGAAAGCTTCAACAGTCCCATCCAAAGACTAATACTGCTACCTGGAATTACTTACAAGAAGAAAAAAAACAAACCTTCACATATAACTTGGGTTTGAATTTATTAACAGCAGTCTAATATATAAAATATATGCCATTTTTTTCTCTTAAAAGAAAGATTACAAAGCTTGACAATATTTCTAAAGTGAAACTATACTGCAGACTTTGCCAACTGATAGCTTTCTAAAAACAAATGCAATAGAGCCAAGAACATCAAAGCAGACACAAGAACTAATCTGCTTTCTTACAGGATGAAAAATCTAGTCTACAGCAAGGTTTAAGTTTCTTATATGATTATATTTTCTATTACATACTAAGACAAAAGGATGCATTGCTACATTTTGTAAAAACGTAAAAAACATTGCTCTGCATTTTGTAAAAAAAAAAAAAAATTTAAAAATTGAGCAGCCCAATAGAGAGACTTAGAGCTCTTAAATCAGAAGTAAGCTTTGACCTTCACTGGCTATCTTTAAGGTCATTAATATTACTCAAATTCGTATCTTAAATATCAGCCTATATCTCAGAACTTTGACTTTGCCAGTACAGTTCATTATTTGCAGCATTTCAACACACTTTAATACTTGCAAAAGGCACTAACTACACTCAAGAGAAAAAAATTTACATAATCATATATAAGCTGAGTTGAGTCCATGTGTTTCTCGTACATGTCCAGTATTTTACCTCCCTTCTCACACTGGTTTTCTACTTGTGATGATTCAATTATCAAGTGTCATGGACAACTTCTGCAGCAAAATGGTAAAACACAAACACCAGCAAAAAGTTGATCTATCCAGGAGTTTCTGATCAATTTTCTGTGGCTATGCCTTACATCCTTCCCCCTCCTCCTCTCACTACAGGATCTAGTTGTATAGAATAGGCAAGATGCCCCAGCACTTGCTAATTGTGGTATGCTTGCTCCAGTAAGGTACAACCAGTCACATAAAAAAAACCCAAAAAAACAGAGAAAGCCCCTGCACTCACCTTCCTTAAACTGCTTCTAGAATCTCTTGCCTTTGTTGTGAAAGACTGCCAAAAATAATCAGCACAACCCATGGCAAAAAAAAAAAAAAAACAAAAAACAAACCATGTACCATCCCATTCCAGTCTTTCTTCCCCACAGCAAGCTTGCGCTACCAACCCAAGCAGGAACTTGCACAGCATGACAAAATTGAATTAGGCCTATGCCGTAAGCCTTCCTTCTTGTTCCTAATGTTCCAAGTAGTTTCAGAAAATAGTAACACAAAACTGACAATAGACAGGATTTCCCTCAGTTCCAACCGCACATAATATATATGCCTAATTTTGTGTTTATTTCAGTCATCTTCCCACTCTGTCGACTTCAGCTCAAGGCTAAATGATAAGGAAACAGATTATAGGTCAGGTTGGATGGGGCTCCAAGCAACCTGATCTACTTGAAGATGTCCCTACTCATTGCAGGGGGGTTGGACTAGATGACCTTTAAAGGTCCCTTCCAACCCTGTGATTCTATGGTATCTGTGATACTTAGTAGCACAGAAAGAGAATGTGCATTTCTAGACATCTATGAACTACAGATAGATACTTCAGACTATTCTAGAGAATAAATAATATGTGGAAAGAAGGTTAAAAAAAAATCAGACATAATAATTCAAGGAAATATTGCTGAAACTACAAGAAAAATATTGCATCTACCAATTCAGGTCTCTGTCAGTAGTCCCCTTGTCACACACCAAAGTTCCTGGGCTCAGAACCTTGCAACAAGTTCCATTTGTTTTTTTCTGGATTGTTTCTGCTTGCAACCATTTTGTGCATAGACTACTAAAAGCAAAGTTAAGTCCTCAATACAATGGATAGCATGTCCCATTGATTATTTTGGGGGAAAGAAATGGGTTGAACTTCTTCACCTTCGGATGTTTGCACGTAGACAAAGTTTCTGAATAAAAGAAAAGGAACTGACTACAGAAAGCAAAAAATTCTCTTAACATAAACTTCTGCTTATGTAAAACTCAACTACTACTTAGCCTCTATCCAGGCAACATACACAGATGATTTAGAGACTATTGTTGTGGCAGGATAGACTATACACAAAAATGAATTACTAAAAAATTGAATTCATGTGGAGCAGTTTGAATGTTTACTGCCTCTGTGATAGGAATGATTATTAATGCATAGAACACCACAAAAAAAAAAAAGGCAGCTGTGTTCTCCAGTTTCTCCCAAAACCAGTTTCCAATAACCCATAGAGACCAATATTTTTAAGCATGTTCTTACCTCAGCCTTTCTTCCTCTTTCTTACGAAGGCTGAAATCTCGCTGAACCACCTGGAGCACATGCTCTGCTTCTTCATCAGTCAAACCAGAAAGATCCAGTTTTCTCCCCATTATATACTCTGTCCTGGATATGAATAACTACGAGGAATATCTGAAATCAGAAACAGAAAAAAAAAAAGCAAAATAAATGGAAAACACTGATATTTTTCCCAAGGGTATTGAAATCACAGGCACATCTGCCCAACAAAAAGTTGCTGTCATAAACATCAGAGAAGAAAATAATTGAATCATTTATGTTGGAAAAGACCCTTAAGATCATCGAGTCCAACCACAAACCTCACACTGCCAAGTCCACCACTAAACCATGTCCCTAAGCACCATGTCTATGCATCCTTTAAATACCACCAAGGATAGTGACTCAATCAATTCCCTGGGCAACCTGTTCCAACCCAACTGTTACAACCCTTTCAGTGAAGAAATTGTTCCTAATATCCAATATAAACATCCCCAGCACAACTCGAAAAATAATTCTGAAATGAATCATTCAAGTTCAATACATTGAAAGCAATTACTCCCAACTTAAAAAAAAAAAAGCAAAAGACAATTATTTGGGATATTAAATAATATTGACGGAAGGCCTCAGTGTTGCCCTCAACAAGGAACACGTTAAACTAAGGTGAAATCAGGTTTAGACATTTCTTGAGATTTTATACCATGAGTTTGCAAAATGCAATTCCTGCGACTGTGTATGAACAGAGAACATACTGTCCTGTAACACTCAAAATTAATTTGTACTACCAACTAAGAAATCAGGAATTATTTTAAAACACCATTAAAAAAACAGTAAGAATGTACATTTAAAATACATTTCCCAGAGTGACTGGAAAGATTTAGATGCCACTACCACCACAATACCATTATTTCCCCTTTCTGTGAATGACAATGGAGGAGAAAAAGTAGTATTCAATGTTATGTGTGAATTGAAGGTACTATAAAGTTTGAAGTAGAGGTTAGTCCCTTTGTTTCATTAATGAATTATCATCAATTTATCCTAATTTATTTTCTTGTGACTTTTATTAATTTTGTTGAATTCTAGGAAATTCAGCTTTCATTATTAATTACTGTAATTTGATTTGTGTAACTATTTGGGCAATCATAAAGGTGTCCATCTCCACATTAAGTTATGGCTCAGAAACATTAACAGAGTTTTTGCAGCTCTGTTAATGAGCTCCTAGAAATGTATATTAATAATTAAAAACACATGAAAGTTCTTACATTGTACTGAAGAGGCAACTACTAGTGCCTCTTTATCCGCGATAAGTCAAGTGAATGAGGCTATGTAAAAGTCATAAGCTGGTTCTGTCTCAAAAAAACACCTCTAAACAACACTGATACGGCATACAATTAACTGCTCCAAATAGTACAGCAAGTAGAAGCAGGGCGGGGGGGGGATTCACCTTTATTTTCTAATCATAACAATTCATTTGTTACTTAGATGATGATGAGGATATGTCTGGTTGGTTTTTGTTTGGGTTTTGTTGTAGTGGTTGTTTTTTAAATACAATATTTACCCTCCTCCAATAATCTGATTACAGTTCTTAAAAAAAAAAAAAACCCACAAACAAAAACCACCACATGGAAGGAGGGTATTGCTAATTTTTTCCTATTTTGGTTAGGCTATCAATAAAGTTTAGAATGCACTCTTCATCCAAGGAGACAACACTTCAACAAAACCAAGCAGATGGGATAGAAGCCTAGGTGAAATCAAGATGACAAGATCCCTCTCGTGGGACACATGCTCACCATACAGCTAACAAAGGTCGCAATGGAACAGTATGTTCTGGCTTGACTGTTTGGGTCTATTCAGGAAGCTGAACAGGAACATCAACAACGACTTAATAGAGGCTATAAAAATATACTTCTAATTAAAAATCACGCTGATTTTTGTAGAAAAAAGTGCCACAGAAACAAAGGACTACATGTAGTCTTCACTAATCCCACTTGCAAGGCCAAGAATGCATGTTAAAATTAAAGGTTGGCTAAAATATAGCGAGGAACAACTGGCAAGATTTTCTTCCGTTACAGACACACGCATAAATCTTCCTGAAATTTTCATCAGAATGTTAAGATACTTCCCTGTCTCTTCATCGTCCTTGTACCAAAGCCTCGCTGGGCACTGGCAAGCGTTAAGAAATGGTGAGTTAGGTCTTACTAAGGTTACACTTGCACGTTGCAGCTAAAAGACAGGACAAGCAGTGCCATGGGATGCATTCTTCCCTTCAGGCTTTGGGATACCCGTTCAGCTCTTCCCATGCAAAGCACTTCATTGCAAAAGCCTCTGACTTTCTAAAAGCACGGAAGGGATTCACTACAGGAAAGCCACATCTGCAAGGAAGTAAGCAGGACTTTTACAATTAACTTTTTTCACACCCATACATTTTATGGGAGAAATACAGGATATAAACTAAAAGGAAATAAAACTATTTTAAGCAACAGCTGGAGCCAGTAGAGACACCTCCATGGTAGGACTACAGTTGTCTGAGACACAAGACGATGAAGATACTAGGAGATCAAAGATGCCATTCCAGTTTTCTTGGGCATCAAGTTAACAACTGTAATTAACATCATCATAGTAAGTTCTCCCTTCAGGTCTTCTTCAAAATGTTTTTGGAAACTTTGTCAAAATTAATACTGTTTTTTCACACATACAAACAGTGGTCCATCAGTAAAGAAAATTATCCCTTTGATTCATCTACAACTGCTGATTGTGAGCATATTTTAGAATGGGGAAATTTACCCCTAAATGTGGGGATAAGTGGACAGCACCATTACCTCTACCTTTTTGGGGTTGGCAAAGACTTAATTTCAAGTATACATATACTTCAGAATCACCAGCAACTAACTTTTGTTTTGTGTAGTTTATTTACCTGTAAGACTCTCAGTCTGCATTCCAATATTATATTAACCTCTAAGGGGTTTTTTTTCCCCACGAAAAAATTTTTCATCGCATTCCTAAATAATTTCTGACTGGGAATATTACAGCAGTTTATAAATATTTATAAACAATGCTCAAATATCCTTTTTTCAGTAGATCCAGATTATGTATTTTGGAAATACACACGGGCAAATCCTCTAGAGGAAGTGTAACAACTTACATTTTTTAAAAAAGACAACAAAATAGTTTCTCAGCCTAAAATAACTTCTGGCCTCAACTGAAATAACTTACATGAGGCTGTTCAGATGTTAGCCTTCATGAGTAATACTTCTTTGCTAAACCTCAAACTGAATACAAAGTTTACACTTTCAGAGATACCACAATGAATAATATTGTTCCTCAGAAAAACTTTTGCTCAACAACTTAACACACTGTAACAGCAAAGCCTAGGCTTACAATACATGATTGGGTATTGTTTGAGTATTACTCTAATCTTAATACTTCTTACAGTCCATTTTAAAATCTAATTAAACCTTCCACATCGGAAACATTTATTGAGTTTAACCTTTAAAAAAAAACACACAAAAAAAAAAGGCACAAAACCCCCACAGAACAATGAGCAAATGAAAAGTTTTTCAAGAACTGCAAGCAATGCTTCTGAATTTTAAAATGGACAAGAGCATCAACACAAAGAATGAGGGCAAGTAGTATACTTCCTAGTCACTCATATAATAGGTAAGCTGTTTGGACTTGCAGCCTCAGCAGAAGATTAGCATTACAGAAGGGTGGGGGAAAAAGCCCACAAACTTTTTTTTAAAGTATCAACTAACATTTAAAGCAGTCTCTGCTTGACAAAAAGCCACATTATAAAGTTAATTATCCAAACAGTCACACTAAGTATTGTACAACATAGACATCTTAGTTTAATGCTGTAGCAAAGAAATCAGCACTACCGAGGCTGCATCTCTGAAGTGCTGCATCCAGCCTGGGCTCCCCAGTACAAGAAATATATGGACTTACTGGAGCAAGTCCAGCTCAAGGCCACAAAGATGATTAAGGGACTGCACCGCCTTTCACAAAAGGAGATGCTGGGAGCACTAGGACTGCTCAGCCTGGAGAAGAGAAGGCTTAGGGAGGTGGGGAGGCTATACGGTGTGTCTCTGGAAGAGATCCCTCCCACACCCTGGCACTGCAAACAAGAATATCCTAGAATTCTTTCATTTCTGAGCAAATTTTGAATCGAGATTTCACCTGTTTCCACAACACAGTATCACCTTGTTTTAAAATGCTGCTTCTGTGCATTAATGAAATGTGATACTTGAGGAGCCAATATCACAAACTCCTTCAAGCCCGCCATTTGCAAGTGAAATATTTCATACAGAATACCTTTCCCTCACATGTTCTCAGCTTCAGAGTCACCAAACTAAACACCAGAGCTTTTCTACTCTGTCCTGCCACTCTACCACTTCTAGTATTTTCCAGGTAGAAAATCACGAACAAAAAACCTACTATTAATTATATCTTTGATTCTGTGGCCAACCAACTCATCTTTACTTCCTTCAGCACCTAAATAATACTGCTCGATCTGTCTTGTCATTATAGTTTGGCATCTGAACAACGTTTGCGGGAGTATTTTAGTACCTTAAGAAGCTTTTTGTATAATCTTACTGGTGAACATTTTGCCCTTTTAAATCGTTCAACAAGATAGTCATCTTTCTAAGCCAAAAAGGAAGACAAGCGCTTTGTCCACAACAGAGTTCCTTTACCACACCTATTTTAAAAAAAAGTTTTGTTTATTGAATGTCCAAAAGAAGTGATCACATTGCCAGCACAAGGTCATCATGCCAATTTTTGTAATTTAAATGTCACAATATATACCATATATAAATTATATAACATCACACACTTTATTTGGTGACAAAAATAAGGTCTGAATGTTGAAAGTGCAAAGGGGATTCCTGTGTTTTGAATTAGGTCACACTTGAACAAAACAGACTTCAGCCAGAAGACAACATTTAAAGAACATTACTGTCCTAAGTGATTTCTACTACAACTAGCACATCATTAAGTCTAAAATGAGGCATAATTAACATTGGTCACAAATTTCTTAAACTCCATGAAAGTCTAGAAGCTGCAGTAAACAACACTGTGGATATTCTTCCCTTTTCACTGGAAGTAAACTAATGTCCCAAAGTAGCAAGAGAAAATATACTCATTGGAAACACAAAGCCACCTTTTCAAATGAAAAATTAAGCACAGCCCAACTGACTTCAACATGAGGACTTGCATCTGGTGTGCCACATTTTAAATGAGATGCAAGACAGAGATCTCAAAGAGGATGTTATTCTTTGTACCCGCACCAATTTTAACTGAAATTTACTGCACATATTTCCTGGTCTATAACCAAAGCAGAAAATTATCTTCCTTTCTGCCTGTATTAATTTTATGTGAGATCTGTTTAGAAAACTGAACAGCTTGCAAGTTCCTGAGAAAAGTTAAGTTTGTTTCACTGGGGGATGTAGCATGTTTTTAAAAGAACCATGAAGTTCATTCAGTTCCTTCTGGGAGAAATGTTCCTTATTAATGCAAGTTATTACAATAACTGTGTGTACTTCTTGTCTAGAAGAGTGCCGAGACATACTATAATGGGGGAAATTGTAAATCTTAAAGGTCAAAGGTTAGTACTGTGTAATTTTAAAATATTTAGGAAATAAAAAGGAGTTTCGCAGTCTTATTGGTTCTGTATTTTACATTAAGTACTGAACATGAAATTGCAGAAGTAGAAAAGCTCCACTAAAGTCACATTTTATTTTAAAAATAATGGCATCTCTCACCTGAGAATGGTACTCTCCCAGAGACAGAACACAGCATATTAAACTGTTTCTAAAAAAATAGAATATATTTTATTTAAATAGCAAAAAAGTTATTTTTACAGAAAAGACTAAAGATTACATTGGAGGACTTAATTTCTGTCATTGACTTTTGACAGGTTAAAAAAAGTCATATTAAAAAGAGAATCTTAGTAATAAATCATGACCATTTTATACCATGTACCAGGCCTATAACTGACACAGAAGTATAAATCTCACTGGGAATTAAAAATGTGATAGAAGAGGCAAATTTATTGACCAGAATAATCTTCCCACTGATAACAGTGAACTCCTAGAGAAAAGGCTTATCCAGAATTTGGCCCTACAACTGCTAAAGATCATAGGTCATCTGGCATATACTGTTAGCACATATTTCACTGCCATTGGCTTTCTAGTTACTGTATACTCTCATTTTACTTGTCTCATCTTCCATTGTTTATGCAGAACATAGGCAAATCATGTTTAGTTCTATTTTCTCTATTTAGTAGCAACCGTCTTATAGAAGAACGCGTAGTCGAGATGATGAGTCTGACAGCATTCTAACTGTGTGAGACTGACTGTTACTCTTCCCAAAATGAGGAAGACAGCTTGGAGAAAAAGACAAAATTGGAGCAGTAGTGCTCTGAGACACAATTAACTCTTTTGGCCTCTTTTCCATGTTCCTTCAATCTAAAGCATGAAGTGCAGCTCATTACTGTAATGGACTGTAAACATCCCCAAGGTGAATCATCACAGGTCAGGGAGAAAGCCAGCAGGTGCACTTAGGGCATACAACTGATCCCAAAGAGCCCAACACAACCAGAAATTTGCACGACTGCAAGCACAAGCCAGCAAGGGCTTCCCTTTGGATGCTCAACTTGCAAATTGGGGCTCAGAGCTTACTGCTATGTACCCAGGCTCCCTGCACAGAGAGACCAGCAGCCGCTGAACGGCGTTACATCCCTTCGTCCACTTTCCCACCAAAACTCAAACCAGAACACACCTGGCAAATCAGTCTTCACACTGTACTTTCTAAGCTTGAGCCAGCATGAAGAAAATACTAAACAAAAAGCTCTTTTGTATTCCTATCTCTCTCCTCCGTGGTAGCTCAAAAGTGATGACTGCAAAAATACCTTCACCCACCTGTGTTGCGCTACATGTGCCACATCCTTCTCCCGAGACACCTGTCAGTCTCAGCATTTCACAATCAATGGCCCTGAAATGAGCTACACAGATTGAAGGGAGATGAAAGAAACAGCAAATCCTTCTCTGTTGCTTCGAAGAATCAATAGCATTCTCTTCCTCATCTGAAGAGGCAGACAGAGAAGGGAGCACTCACTGGTTCTGCATAACAGTCTAATACACGCACCCAGAAAAGGCTCAGGTTCAATGCCATGTTAAGCCTGGGAAGGCTCAAATATTTATCTCCCTGCCTGTGGAAGAAGATATAAGAGAACACAACTCAAGATATTCCTGTGCAGATCCCTACCTTCAGAAGCCAACATCCTGTTTTCTTGCAGGGCTTGAAGAAACTGAATGATAACAGAAGGTCCACTACCATATGAACTGTGGAGCAGCATGTGACAAGTATGTGCTTTAAACTTAAATGCCTTCCCCAGTACCACAGCAGTTACTATTTGTAAGAACACCTAGAGAGGAGAATCCTAAAGATAAAATTCAACAAGCTAACCAAGAAAATATAGGTTCACTGAGACAGCTCTTCCAACTTCAAGATGCCAAAGCACCATTACTGCGTAAAATGGTGGCAAGGCATCTCATCCAAGTTATTCATACCTTTAATCTGAGGAAGAAAACACTGAGGGAAAACGTGAAGCTTTTGTAAAACCTCAAGCAGCTCTGGAAGCACTACACATTTTATATCTGCATATAAATTTACTTTTGCATTTTAAAAATACAGGCAAAAGGGTTATGATAAATTAAGAATCTCATTGTAGCTTGAAAGCCATATTGTGATCAACCCATGCAAACCACAAAAGTAAACAGTTAAGCTGATTGCTTGACTGCTACCAAAACATCCTTAATATAAAATCCAACCAATATGCAAACACACCACAGGCATATTTAAAATATCCTACACAATAAAATGTATTTTTTCCCCCACAACATATGTTGCACTAACTGATATCCTGCATCCCTTTTACTAAATATCGCTCATCAGCATATTCTTACGTTTGATCCAAGAACTAACCTTTGACTGAGAGAACCTTTCTGCAGGACTAGGACAGAGACAGAAATTCTATTTTTAGGAGTAAGAAAATGCTTCCAACAGCAGTTGCCACAATGAGGCAGTATTCTCTAGTGCTGCCAGATGTGAAAACAAATTTAATACAGTAAATCACTGCTAATTCAAACCACTGACAGGAAACCCCACTGCAAATTACTGAATTTTACAGATTAGCAAGTAAATGAACAAAATAAAAAACAACAGTAATTGCATAAGACTGTGCCTTCCGCATTCACTCTGACACCTGCAAAGTGCTTCTAATCCTGCTTTATGCTAGAACAAGCAAGAATCATAAGAGACACAATAGTAAAGAGTGACATCTGTAAAACCACATGTCCCATTTCAATGAGACTTAGTTATGAGCTGTAGTTGGTTGACACAAAACTTATGTCCCATGCATGGAAAAAAGGGTTTCAGAAGCAGGTTGTCTTTGAATTGTTTAGACAAGCATTTGTTAAGTGACATAAAACAAGAGTAAAATATAGCCAGAGCTGTAGAAATCAAGCCAGAGCTGTAGAAAACCTCTGAAAACCAAACTAGGAGCTGAGTTAATCTTTCAGGTGGGGGAGTTAATGGATTAGTTTGTTGACACTGGGACCTACTACACACTGTGCTTAGAAGAAGCTCTGTTCTGGACCTGAGCTTGGCTACCGGTTTTCTTTATATTGACACTGCACAACATGGACATCATTTGAGCCCTGGCCAACAAACACAAACCTGAAGTTCTGGATCCCAAGTTTATACAAACAAGGAACATTTATGTTCAAGCACAAGACAGAGCCAAGCCACAGGAGTTCAAAGGCCAACTTCACTGTCAGGTTTTGACTGCTGGTTCACTCATACTTGGATTCAAACTGGAGCAGCCTCACAGCTTCCTTAGTTTAAACTAGGGAACCAAAGCAGTTCATGCTCTTGCAGGTTTAGAGAATCATCCAGCCAGCACAGACACCTTTTTGAGTCCCACAGAAACTATTATTTGATCAACTTAATCAAGTTAAGCCACCATCTTTAGGAACTAGCTAGGACTCCTCTGTACCTTATTAAAAAGCAGTTCCCTTTATCAGGGCCCACTCTTGAAGACTGCATTAACCAGTACACTGAAATAGCAGGCTCCTTTGATGAGCCTACATGACGAACATTGGCTTTACCAAGAAAATTCCTGTTTCTACAGTCCTCTACATTAGTTTCTCCCAATTTTTAGATTTCCAGTATCCATTATAATAGGCCTCTGGACCTTGATACATTGTTATCAACTTCCCCCAAAAAGAAAGCACAATCCTAAGTATTCTTCACCTACCACAACTTCATAGATGACATATTTCCATGGAGGAGGTGCAGTTCACTTAATCATGTGTGGACTCAGTCCACAGTATTTCACCCACTGATTCCCCTCTTTTTGACCTGTGATACTACCTTGGAGCACGAATCTGAAGCCTCATCATTAAACATTAGAAGGAGGGGGGCAGGGTGTGGAATAATCAGGCTGATCTTCCTCTAGAGGTGAACAGTTTTCTTCTCATTTAGGACTCAACCCATGACTTTTGTGCTTGTGGTGATTAACATATGGACAATTGTTGGCACTGCCTTTGAGATCAAGCCCAATTGAGACTCTAAAAACCAACATCACCAGATTGCACTTCTTAGAATCCTCCCCAAAGCTCTTTTCAATTGTTTTTAAAACCTGGTGTTACTCTAATTCACACACTATGGTTTAACTTAAATCTAATTTGTGGTCTGTCAAACAAATGCCAAAGCACTTAGGACAGCTAGACGCCAGCATTGAGATAACTTCCAGAAAGGTATAACAAGCACTCCTGGGGATGACCACTAAGGGGAAGAGGGATCAGTTCTCTTAAGGGGAGGGGAAAAAGGAATCAACTTCTTGCAAGATTAACAATGGTTAGAAAAATAGGTACACTCCAAAACTCGAGGTGTTTCAGGACAGCGTTAGCTGCATCTCTGTCAACAGCACTTAAATCATGCCGCAGCAATTAATAATAATGGCAGAAACCAGCACTTTTCTATTTGGATTGCCCTGTGACACAACATCCTGTTCATACAGCCCAGAAGGGACAGAAGAAAATCACATTAAAATGATCTTCTCTATCAGAAGTAACGCCCAACAAGCAAAGAAGCTCTTCTCATATTAGTTTCAGAAGAGAGAAAACTCGTCATCACAAGAGCAGAACAGAAAATTTACTCCTCGAGCTACAAACATGTTTTGCTTGCTTTGCTTTCCAGAAGGAAAACAACAGATTATGTACTGTCTTCCTCCAAGAACAGAAAGTTGGTTTACAACAGCAGAGCCACATATTATTCTGCATGGAGGTGGGTGGAGGGTGTTGGAGAAGGGACTGTTTTGTTATTAAAAAGCCCCAAAGATTTCAGGCTGTTGTCAAACTTCAAGACATTAAAGGCTGTGGGAATGCCATAGACTTTAATGGCTATTGAATAAGGCTCTAAACTTCAGATTGCTATCATAAGAAAAGACTACATCTCATTTTCTACAGTAAATTACCTCAGCACCCTTTAAACAGACTTGATCCAGAAACTATGGCTGCATTAAGTCACATATCCATTTATTCTTCTCCATCAATACGCAGCATGCGTTGCAAGGAAGCGTCGCAAAAGAGAAGATTTTTGGAACTGCTGCACAGCAGAACTTGAGATTGCATCTTCAGCAGTAGGACAGGCTAGAGTTCCCTTCCCGCCTGCCAGCCAGCACCAGCAAAACTCAGGAAGACTACTTAATTGATTACCATGAGTCAACTTGAGACAATGCCATCAAAAGTGTCTCATCTTCAAGATTAATCTCCACAGTAGTTAGCTCTTCCACTTCAATGGGGGATATTTATTTGGAGGTGTACTTTGCCTTGAAGAATGCAAAATTAATTTTCTATGGTAATGCTTTATATCTTAGAACAACCAGTAGATAGTACTAAATGCAATTATCTGAGTACCAAACAGCAATATTAGTTTTTCTTTTATGATCATCAGTTGATCAATAGGTAAATGAAGCATATATGTAACAGGAAATAACAAGAGGTCTTGTTTCCTCTACCCAGCTCAGGAACTAACGGGTCAGTAAAAATCTGCAAGATAAAGGGTTTTGTTAGTATAACATTCTTTAAAAAAAAAAAAATTGCTCTGCTGTTGAAATTTAATGCATATAGGCCTGGAAATTTAATGTGTTCCTATTCCCAGGCTAGTAGCCATAAAATCTAAAAATTTGTCACTATTGCAATAATGCCAATATTAGCTTTTGACCAGTCAAGCCACTGCGGTCCTTACACTCTGTTCATCTACGCTAAAGCTGCTAGGCAATTCATTAAACTGCTTTCCAGTATAGTGTGCTTTATTTGTTTATTTTTAGGACACGGAATGTCAAACAAGATGTTTACTTTCTGAAAATGCAGTTTTATAGAAAAATGCCACATCGCATTTTTTAAGATTGTTAAAAAAAAATACAATAACACATTTCAACTGAAAGTTAAATAGCAAGCAGGTCATTATCACTAGTCTTTACCATATGAATGGCAGATCTTATTAGTGTGCCAACCACATATAAGGGGTCTTCCTCTTGGGTTTCTGTACATTCACATAAAGTTTGGAGAAAGGCATCTTTGCCCAATCTCACAAAGAGATAGATAAAACTAGACCATGGCTTGAAATCTTATCAAATTACACTGTATTTAGCCCTTCTACAAAATTCCCTGTTTATGCCACAGATAAAGGCCAAGTTTCTTAGGTAATCTCAGCAACAGCATGGTATGCTTTGCTCCACACTGAAACACAGCAGTTACCTTCCTCTTTCCTTAAGGCCAATAAGCTGCTTTTGAAAGTAAGCTGCTATAAATCTCTGAATATAAGAAACTTGGGGCTGGTTTGTTTTCTGGCTGTCAGTGATTCACAGGTAAGCCAGATGCCTTTACTATCTCTAAGAATCTATCCAGTAAATAACCTACCTGGATGCAAAAGGAAGGTGAATAAAGCATTCCATGGGAAGGCTGGATTAGTCTGCTCAAATAAATGATTGGGTTTTCTCAAAGAGAAGAATTGTCCCTGTGGTTTTCATGGAACTATATTCAACTAGTTGCTTTCAACTTGTGTAACTTTCCAAGGGCAAGTTAAGGTGGTTTACACTGCCAAACAGCAGTTTCCAGTCTGATAACAATAGGGCATATTAATGTTGGCAGCAATACAAAGGAGTCACATTTTCATACAGATGTACTGTTTATGAAGAACAGTGCATTTGGTGTATACAGCTTTTCCTCAGCATCACCCAGGCATAGTTTAGGGATTTTTTTTTTTTTTTCCTTTGTATAAGTACAAGTTCTTCAAGTGTTCTGTTTACTGCAACTATTAAGTGAGAAAGGTGAATTCCTACTGTGTTCATACACTTGGGTACACCCTATATAATCCAAAAGACTGATTTAGCAATCAATTGTAGCACACTCAGCTGTATTCACCAGGTGAGGGTGGAAGCAGGAAACCAGCTCAGGAAAACAAATGGAAGTTTTAGCATAGCTTTCCTGATCTTGTATCACTCCTGGACAGCACTGGTTCAGATGAAGACAACCTGTTAAAAAGCATTAACCTGTCTGAAAGGACAATATCAGACCTGCTGCCAATTCAAGTGACACAAGATGCAAGTCCTGTCACAGGAGGCAGTGGTCTTAAGTATCTCTCATCCTGGTGGAGGCTACTGGGGTGGAGTTGACTTCTGGGAGTTCTCACTGGCAATTAAGATATCACAGCTGCTGAAAGTGATACTCTCCTGTTTGTAATGGCTATATGCATTGTACTAAGTTATCTGACAAATTCCACAGGAAGGCTACAGAATTGCCAAGTACATTTTTGGATGCTTGGTTATAACGCATCAGTAAATATGCTCTGATACCCATCGTTACTCAGGTACTGGATTGTAAGGCAGTAGCCTGAGGGATTACATATGAGATACAGCACCTTCTGCTTTTTATGCAGCTCTGTTCACTTTCTCAAGCTAGAAGTAAGCAGAAACATTACTGTTTGACACTTAACTGCAGGGACAGAGCCAGTGGTCTCAATGCAGTTCACAGAGAACAGCTATCGCCATTAATAAGCAACCATAAAAACCTGTCCAGCTTGATGACAGGTCCCTCAAAGTCAGAAAAAACATCTGCTAATGTGAGAACTAAACTAACTTCCCTTCCTTTCTCACTCTAACCTTCTAGAAAAGGGTTATCAGAGGAACAGTAACAGCCTTTATTGCCAAAATCCTTGCTGTGCCTATTCTAACCAACTCCAGGCTCCACAGCAAGACAGCTCCCTGCATTTTCAGAAACGCAGGAAAGAGTAAAATGGTAGATATAAGGCAAAAACCACCATTTGTCAAAATAGATTGCTAGATACAGTTAGCATCCCTGCGAACATGCTTGAGGACGGACGCGCACACACTCCAAGGCATTTTGTGATCTGATTTGGTTACGTTCCCCTAAAACATAACACAAACCCCAGCACAACACACGCTCCTACTTAATTAGATTCCCTAAGAAAAGTCAGCCCGAGCCATATGGTATTTTCCTCAGCAGTTACGATAAACTGACCTTGATACTAGGAAAATGCACGCTGCTTCTGTCTGGAGCCTGAATTCCAGGCGCGGAGCGGCGGGATGTTCTGGCGGAAAGGGGGCACAGGCAGCGCCACGCCGAAACCCTCCCCGTGCTCACGAGGAAGTTGATAAAGAGTAAAACGCTCTGATAATAATTATTAATACGAATAATAATAACGCACTGCAGTGACGGCACTCGAATAACCGCGCCGTCAGCAGAACGCTACGAAGCTACTCAGACACAGGGCCAGTAATTAAAAGAGCCTCATACCGTGTCCTGCGTGTGTCCCCCCGG
>NW_010564417.1:0-1317 GCF_000687285.1 Phaethon lepturus | reverse complement strand
CATTTCCCAGGAGTCTCCTTGGGGATGGGGTATAGTCAGCTTGGGGAAAAAAAGTTTTTTTGTGCAATGCCAAAATCTGCTTGTGAGCAGGTGATCGCGGCAAGTGGCACGGGCTGGAGGTGTTGCGGGTCATGCGGGTGTCACCTCTTTGTTTCCAGGTTTGAACTTGAGTTTGTGCCCAAACCACCACCCAGGGACCCTCTCAAGGCCTTGAGGAAAGTCCCTGGTGAGGACAAGTGGAAGAAAAAAGAGGTCTTGCCACCTCTCAGGCAGCACAAAAACGGTAAAACTGCTCCTGGCTCCTTTCCACAGCGTAGCCAACCACCTTCTCTGATACACTGGGGAAAATCCTTCGGTCATGAGTGACTGTCAAAAGGCTCTGACTTGTGCCAAAGCTTCATGACAGCTCAGCACAGCCTTTTCGCCGAATGACCGGTTGGCTTCCACAAAACTGAACCCCAGCATGGGATGTGCCCAAGGGAACAGTCCAAGGCCCCTGGGAAATGACCCCTCTGCAAGGGTCCCTGTCCATCACCGGCACCACCCAGCTCCTCTTTCCCAAATCTGGCGCTGATAACACGGTCACAAAACCACATTGCGCCATGGCAAGCACGAGCTGGGCAAGAGACGCTGCCAGGCTGCTGCGGGAGGAGCAGAACGGCCCTTTCAGATATTTTGGGAAGAGGCCTGAGCACCTTCTACGTGTCACCACAGCTGGCAGCACCCCAGAGGTGCTCTTCTGACAAGGTTCCTCCTTCGCAGACCCAGCGGGATTTGCTGAACTGCCCTTGCCTGCCTGCTCAAGCTTGACTCCTAATGAAGCCCCGCAGCGCTGGGAAACAAAGGAGGCGGAAAAGACGAAGACGTCTCATGTCAGGTGACTCTGGAAGCTCAGGGCTGGCATCTGCACAGGGTCACTTTCTGACCCAGCAAGAGCTCATTCCCCAGCCCCAAACACACTGCCGCCCAACAGTGGTGAAGGCAGCGCCCGGAGGAGCGGGATGGGGCTGCCGGGAGCCCCCCGTTTCACAGGGCTGGTTCCTATCCAGCCTTTCAGGAGAGCCCCCGCACCCCGCATGGCCTCCAGAGCTGTGCATGGGGACAGCCGCGGGTCAGCTGAGGGTCCCGGCTCAGGGGGTTTCCTCAACTGAGCTGAGCTGCCGGCTGCTGCCCAAACAGGCACATGGCTCAGAGGGGCAGGATGCGGCCCCAAGCCCATCGTGTCCTTAGGCAGACCCCTCCCATTGTGTCCTTTCAGGCGGCTGCCAGCGATCCCAGGGGACTCGTCTGGGAAAAAGCAGCCTGTGAGCGGCCAAC
>NW_010564416.1:0-1529 GCF_000687285.1 Phaethon lepturus | reverse complement strand
CCAAACAAAAAAAAAAAACTGAAAACCCCACGCAGCACCTAACATAAAACAATCCCCAAACTGGTCAGACCACATTCTACCCAAGTTCCCTAAGCTTTCAGAGCTCTCAAATGAACTGGCATGAAACAGCACATTCCCAGATGATCTCATGGGATACATCTAATCTGCCTAATCTGAGAAAAGGCAAGCTTTCCCTTCATAGTTCCAGGAAATAAATATCAAGGCAGTCTAAACCAAAAATAATTTAAAAACCAAAATTAACTCTTTCATTACTGAGAAGAAAAATACTTCTGTAGCATAGCAGTTTATTTTACATTCTCCACCCTGGGGCAAGCAAATCTAAGGGAAGGAACTTCATTTCATTCCAAGTCCAGCTTGTAGAGCTCAAATGAAAAAAAGAATATAAAACCAAAGATCAGAAAAGGAGATTGGGGGGGGGCGGGCGGAGAGAGAGAGAGGGACGTATTTTAAGAAAGGGACACAGACAGAAGCTTATTCAAGCCTGCGGTTTGGTTAAGCAAAGCTATGCAAAGCCCTGTCTTCTCTTCCTACGTGCCATTAAGAAGAATTTTATTGGTAAAAGCTGCTGCTTCTTCAGGAATTGAATTTATATGGGCTCGTTGCAGACGAATCTAGCTGGAACACACAACACTGCAGTATACAACTGCATGGCTTGTTTTCAAAAAGTATGGCCATAGGCTGTGCCCGATAAGACTCAGCAAACCATATCCCTTTTTAATGGTCTCTGAATTTTCATGGTAAATATTAGCCCTGACAACTTAACTGATGCGCACTTAGAGAAAATAACTGTTTTCATTTTTTCACATGCATGCACATCTTACCTCATACATGACTTGTCCTGATGCCAGCCGTTTTCTGTCACCAAATGCTAACTGCAACAGATGTAAACTCACAACATCACCTTCACTGAAAAAGGTAAAAATGAGGAAATTTGATGACAAAGCTGCTTTGTAGTCCTCATTATCATTTTATTAGATCTAGACTGAAGTATTCTTAAGAGCGTGCTCTCGCTGAAAAGAAAAACACCACTTCCCAAAACATCACGATTGGTCACATTTAGCTGCTAAAACATAAAGGAGGACATTTTGACACTAGCACACCTTGAGGGGCAAACGCTAACCATATGATCTGGAGGCTTTAGCATGTTGTATGGACTAAAAAATGTTGGAAATAGTTCTTCACGGTGAAGAGCTCTCGATCAAAACTGCTTTAAAGTCAAACTGAAGCAGACTGCCGCTCCATGAACACCTCAGCTGGTTAAATAGCTCCCCGGTGCTGGAAGAGAGAGCTCTTTCTCCCCGTCCCTTCCCACCAAAGTTCCAGGCCCTCTCTTGCATACACTGCACCCTTCCACATACTGATTTGATTCATTAGCCCAGCAGGCAACCGGTGACTTTTCTGCTCACCAGTGATCGTTCTCTGCCAGCTGAGCTGAAGCGGCTCATGAAGGCTCCAAAAGACTGCTAGAGTTGCCACAAGGGAATCGGCAATACTGTCACCTCCCTCCT
>NW_010564415.1:0-7703 GCF_000687285.1 Phaethon lepturus | reverse complement strand
CCCGGCACTTGGCCTTATTAAACCTCAAACAAATTGCAGCAGTTTCACATACCAATTTTCCATTGTATTCTGATTATTTTCCTTTGGTCGGTTTGAAAGGTGCTGACCACTGATTCTCTCTGGGTTTGTGTTATGAAGGAAGTCAAACATGGGTTCCAATTTGTTTCTGCTTGACACTCTCAAAAGTAATTGCTTAGGAGAGGACACAAGGTATTTTGCCTCCTCTTATCTCACGCTTCATATAGCATAGGGAGAGTAGGCACAAAGCGCCTATATGTTAGGAAGGGACAGCCCTTTTGTGGATGAGAGAATGTTTTCCCCACATAAGAAATGCAACCATAGGTTTTCACTGTGTTTCATCACAGCTCCACCCTTGCCATACCTTTGAAAATATCTGCTGGAGAGATGTGAACTGGTATTTTTCCTTTCAAAGGATTATGTCACAAAGATTAGCCCTTGGTTTATGAAACACTTTGATATTTGTTCTTCTCAGTTACACAGTTTTGTTTAAAACAGAATGCTGGCTGTAGTAACTTCACTGAAATTTTGTACCATACCACCTGTTTAGTGGGTGGATGTGTATACGGAGGCTGGTGTGTTTAGGGCTTTTTTTTTTTTTTTTAAGAGCTGTAGCTTTAGGAACCAGTGAATGTTTACGTCTTGATATAGGTCATAATAAATCTATAGTGAGAGCATGTTCCTATGAAAGCTGAAGAAGTCTGTCCTTGTCTCTGTCAAGGTTTCCAGTTTAAGTGTAGTAAGATCTCTGCTTTCCGGAAAACATGAAACTACTTAAGGAAATGTGTGCTTCCTTCCCTTTACTTCACAGGTTATTGGAGGACTTGGTTCAAAAGGAGAGAGAATTTCAAGTCCTCTTACATCAAGCTATAGAAGAAAAAGATCAAGAGATCAGAAACCTACGGCTTAGGTCACAGCCAATAGGTGAGACGAGTTTTCAGAGAAAAGTTTTGTACTGGCTACAGATGAAGACCATGGCAGCTAAACTGATGTTATTTTTCACTAATCCAGTCTCAGCAAAGATACTGTATTATGCTGCTTCTGGTAGGGTTTGCTTTGAAGTAAGAATGTATGTTGTGGAAACAAATTACTGAATTTGTTATTACTGAATTTGTTAATCACAGTACAAGGTATAGTATGATTTAAATGGTTTTGATTGTGATTACATGGAAGAGTACAAGGCTCCTATCCTACAGAATAAACATTGTTTCTAAAGAGGATAATCTAGCATTTTTAGGTATCTGCTTTTTGAATTACAGATTGTTCCAATTGTTACATTGAAAGTTCACGAGGATCTAATCAGTGAGATGTAAATACAACAAAGCTTGCCGAGGGAAGCTGAGTTTGATATGTATCTGTCCTGAAGAAGGTGGAAGTGCTAATGCAGTTTGATGTTTTGGTGTAACGTCCTTCAAAATAGTGCTGCTTTCCAAAAGCAGCTGATCCTCAGTCTAAGGTGTTGCCTACGCATCAATTGTATGTGTTACACTGAACAGTTCAGTTCAATTGATGCGACAACCTTAGTGTAGAAACAGTTACAGTGAAATTGATGTGCTTTGTATTAGTAAAGTAATTTTCCAAAGAAGACAGAAAATGTATCAATGTTCATACTACTTTAACTGTACCCCTAACCAAGTAGAATAATTGGTGTGTAACCGTCTATAAACTGTGATTAAGTGAGTGCTTTGGGAATCGGCATTTATTTATGGGGATAGTGGTCTTCTAAGCTTGAAGGGAAAGCTCACTGAAGAAAGTGCTTCAGCAGTCAAAAATGACAGAAGGTTGCTTTGGCAACACAAAACCTTTTCTCAAAAATGCTTGTTCTAGATATTCCTGGATTGTCTGTCTGTCATCGTCATTCCACTGGCGCAGGGACCGAAGACCCTGATCTCATAAACTGGCTGAGCGTTCAAGGAGCTGATGAGGCCACGATAAACAAGGTAGCAATGATTCCGTTCCCTCTCTGACACAATTGCAGTACTGTTTTGTACCTGGATGCAAGAAGATACCAAACCTCTTTAATTACTTGAGCACATTTTGAGAGGTGAATTTGTTTTCAGAGGATGGGAAAAAGCCATGAATATGAAAGCCTTCATAAAAATACAGTATTGTTAATAATTCCTATATCTGCTTAGGAGTAAGGCAATAAAATGTACAGGTAAATAGACAGTACTGCTTTGGTTCATAATTTTTTCAGCATCTTCACACATTCACAGAATCATTAAGGTTGGAAAGGACCTTCAAGATCATGAAGTCCAACCGTTAACCCAACACCACCATGTCCCCTAAACCATGTCCTGAAGCACCACATCCACACGTTTTTTGAACACTTCCAGTGATGGTGACTCCACCACCTCCCTGGGCAGCCTGTTCCAATGCTTGACCACTCTCTCAGTGAAGAAATTTTTCCTAATATCCAGTCTAAACCTCCCTTGGCACAGTTTGAGGCCTTTTCCTCTTGTCCTATCACTAGTTACTTGGGAGAAGAGGCCAACACCCACATCGTCACAACCCCCTTTCAGGTAGTTGTAGAGAGTGGTAAGGTCTCCCCTCAGTGTCCTCTTCTCCAGACCTAACAGCCCCAGTTCCCTCAGCTGCTCCTGGTACGACTTATTCTCCAGACCCCTCACCAGCTTCGTTGCCCTTCTCTGGACACGCTCCAACACCTCAATGTCTTTCTTGCAGTGAGGGCCCCAAAACTGAACACGGTATTCGAGGTGCAGCCTCACCAGTGCCGAGTATAGGGGCACGATCACTTCCCTGCTCCTGCTGGCCACACTATTTCTGATACAGGCAATTCATTGCAGCAGGATTCATTGCAGCAGTTCATGCTGTTTATACCCTGAATACAGGGTACATGTTCACCCTTAGCTAACTGTGTTGAAGCGAAATCTCCTAAAGTAGATTGGTCTGCTCTCCAGCAAATTATATCATTTTAGAGGTGTTGAGCATCTCAGAATTTCAGCTGTCTTAGGAAAAGCTGCATGTAGTTATCACTCCTACAGATCAGGTCAAAGGTTCCTCGAAATTCAAGTACTTAAAATTTAGATGCCATTTTTGAAAAGGTGTGTGTTAACTGTTGTTTTTAATTTCCTCATGGGTGAAATGTGGTATTAATTATGCTCTCATTTGTGTTTTTTGAAGTCGGTGACTCTTGGATATCAGATAACAATAGAAATGCCAGTTGACAAAAGTTTTGAGTTGCTGTAAAAGCATTGCACCTTTCAAGCTGTGCCTGGTATGCCAATGTAGAGTATACAGTATAAAATGAAGTAGTTTCACTGTATTCTCAGAACAATGTGGATTAATCTGTTCCATGTACCACATTTTGGCCCAATTTTAGGTTTCTTCTAAACACAAACTTTTATTTTTAAGGGTGGATGGTATATAAACCTTAGAAAGTTAGATTTTATTTCTAACAAAATGTTCCTTTAAACTTTTTTTTAGTTCTTGGCCGAAGACTATACATTAATGGATGTTCTCTGCTGTGTTACACGAGATGATCTGAAATGTTTGAGACTGAGGTAATGCTTCACAGTTAAATGAACTGTGCTGAGCAGGAATATGTTTTGTTACAAGAGAAACTTAACTGATTCTAAGCCTTTATTTATTGGATTGTGCAGTATTAATTTCAAATAAGTAACAGTTTCCGGTCTGTCTTTGTATACTGATGCATTCCTGATAAACAGCTGATACTGTTTAAATGTTAAAATAAGCTTTTCTGTTGAAGGAAAGCAAAGGGAAAATTTTAAAGTAAAGCTTTTACCTTACACCTGAAGACACTGGATACCCCATTAGAGCCTTGCTTTTATTTAAAAGGGTAGAGATAGCAAACCGTTCTGCAGTATCATCTTCATCGGACTTCAGAAACACTACTCATGGACTGCAACTAACACTAGATTTCACCCAGTCATGCCAGGTGTGTGTCACTGCAGAACCAAGTTTAAGTAGCAACACTGGAAGTTATCAACCACTCTGTGTGTGCCCAGTCAGTTTAAAAATAACTAACTACATAAACGTAGGAAAAAAATATGGCACGTATTGAGATTTTTTTCATAATTGACACTTCCATAATGTTTTAAGTCTACTGTGGGTTATGCAGGTCTTTTGGACCAGAAGCCTGAATTCCAGAAAGCAGGCATCTGAAAAGTGGAAAGATTGCCCTGTACTGTAATCAGAAAAGGACTCTGTTCTCTATTTGAGTATTGCGTGTTGAATTTCACCTTTGATCAGCCTTCCCGCTGAATTTCACTGGTCAAAAGCGGAGCAAGAAAAGCAGAAGGTGCCTAAATGGGAATACTTTCAGGCTAAAGAGTATCTTTGTAGCTGAGCATATTTATGATTTTTCTTTACAGAGGAGGAATGCTATGCACGCTCTGGAAGGCCATCACCGACTTTCGAGAGAAGCACACCTGACACTGAAATTTTGCTTGACTTCTCTGCAGAGAGGAAACTATTTCCTTTCAGCACAGAGCAGGTGTGCTGTCAGAAGGACCGTTGCACTTTAATCCAGTATTTGTTTACCGATGTTAAAAACACTGCAGCTTCCTGACTGCTTTTACTCCTATAATCCATAAGGAATCTGTAAACAACCTGCAACATTATTATACTTCAAATGTTTTTACCGGCAAGTTTCTCAAAAATTAAAAAAAAAAAAAAAACCACAACACCCTAAAACTTTATAAACTCATGAAATATTGTAGTTACAGTAACCAGACGTTAATTTCATGAAAAACTGATGTAAGATTTCATGTGACTATACATCACTGGAACAAAACCAAAATGTGACAACAACTTTTCAAGTTTCTTTTTCTTTGTAATGTATCTCAATAATCTGTAGTAGAACTTCATAATTTTAATTGTAATTAAGTATTTTTCTTTTAGTGTGCAAGACCTAAAGGTAATTGCTTTTACCTACTGCCCTACATAGTTTAATGTTGTTTATTTTTGGTAATTTAAGTTTTATGGTGCATTTGTTTTAGAGTTGTTTATTTACTACTGAACTGTACCAGTTGCATACACCTGAACCACAGTAATGTTAGCTTGTTCTAAAGCTATCTCTGACATACACAACTGAAAATAAAAACAACCTAAGACTTACTTTTTCCTATATTTTTGGACTTCTAAAATAAAAAAGGTGTAGAACTGGAAAATACTGGAATAAAAAAGAGGAAATACATCATACTGAGTATCAAGGGAACCTTTCTGACACATGTTGAAGTTACTGTGATTTGAGTTTGATAATCATAGCATTGAATATTTTCTTATTTTTCCTGTTCAGTCTAATTCCTGTACTGACAATCCAGGCCAAACAAAATTTGTCTCTGGGTGCTCTACTTGACTTGAGAAATTAGTGTCCTGCCTCCGTGCACTGAATAGTCATTGTGGCCTGTTTTTTTCTTCTGCTTTTGTTTATGCAAGATGTATTCTCTCACACGTAATGAAAGAGGATAGTTGATATTCCCTGTCCATCCGCTCTCATTGTCACTCCAGCATTCTAGCACTGGGGATCATCAGATTCTTACAGGGCAGCTGCAAAAAATTCCATTGTGAGTAAGACTTGCTTCTTCATAAGCCTTGGTAATCAATGAAGAGCTTATGCCCTGAATTTTTCAGGTCTAGCAAGTATTTTCAAAGAAAAGTAAATATTTTTTCTAAACATAAACATGTTGTCCTAACATTTATGTAGTAATTTTTGCTGACTAAAAAACAACAATTGTGTATTAAAAAAAATAGGCTACACAAAGAGCAGTAGATTAAATAATTTTAATCAGATTTTTTTACTCTGAAGATGGTTCCACTGATGGTTGTGTACAGATAGACTCAACTCATTCCAAGAACATAACTACAGTTCAGGAGAAACATAGCTAGTGTTTAACAATTTCTACTGCCATTACAGCTTAAAATAGTACAATTTCAAGGTAGTTTTAAGCACTGGAAAGACCAGTGGTGGAGGTTGACTTGTAAAACCCAAAGCAACTAAAAACTCTACATGTGGAAAAATGACCATAGGACAATGAACTCCCCTAATTTGATTTTTTTTTTTTGGTGTGAAACAGGATCGTGTATCAGTCCATGACTGCAGCTTGCAAACCTCTGATTTCATTCAGCTTGAATAGACCAGAATATAATTGTACTGCTTTATTTGTGTGTTGATACTTTGAAAGCATGCAGCCTGTTCTCTATTATCTGTGACTCAGGGTACTCAGTAATGCCAGCTATGTGTAAGAGAAGGGAGTGTGATCAAGGAATCATTTTTAATGTCTCCACAAGACCTAGCCTGGCACCAGCTGTGAATTAATTCCTGTAGTTTACTGCTGGCCTCACCAGACCCAAGGTGGCTTCTGCAGAGCCACTCAGCAGTCAGTTCTGTATTCTCCACAATAAGACTGTATCAAGTCTGATGCATGCCTAGGCTGGGCCATGTACACTTACGCTACTTCAGAGATCATGAACTGGTCTGAATGTGGTTCCTCGAAGAGCAGAGCTTATCCATCTATGTACTAGATCTGTGCACAACAGTTGATGTAATATCCCCACTTCAGGCCATTTCACATAGATTGTCCCAGATGCATTACTTTTTATATCCTTGGATGGAATGTGAAGAAACATTTTGGGACAGGCTCCATCAGACAGGTCAGTCTAGGATTCCTCAGCTTGGCTCCCTGCATATGCTAGTGGATGCCTACATGGACTACAGGTGAGAGATTTGAGATTACGTTGCAAAGACACATTAAGTTTTAGTGCAGGATTTTGCCAAGGGCAACCTTTTGTCTATAGGACATACCACTCCCTTTGAGCTTGGATAGCTTGTTGGTCCTTAACAAGTGCTGTTGCAATCCAGGGCTCACGTTGACTGAGGGATGCTGTTCCACCTCTGTTAAGAGAGCCAGGCAGAAGTGAAAACTTCACCAAGGCAATGGTGATTTTGGAATCTCTTGACCTTTCAGCATAGAGCCTAGCCTGTTGTATTACAAACGCTCTCCTGCTTACAAACCATAGGGCGCGTTCATCACCCATGCCCCAGCTCCTTCTGCTTTAGAGCTCCTGATGCAACAAAACATTCATCCTCCTTTCCCTTGGAAGAAGACCTCATGCCCTGAACTTCGCTGTTTGCGAAAGCAGAACGTTCTGCACCGAGGCAGGAGTTTGCTTTGCCCAGCGGCCCAGAGGGAGGGAGCTGCACCTCTCTGTTCCTTTGCCTCCATGGGTGTCAAAGCTGTGTACTGCAAGTTCCACGACTCATTCACCCTCCTGCAACCGTAGTTCTGATGATTGGTGCTACCTGCAAGCAGACGCAAAATGAAATGATGTTTTAATCCAGACCTAGACCCCTTTTAAGAGAAACACTTTTATGACTTAGGGCAAGTTTAGGCAAACTCACAGGAAAGGTGACAAGGCTGTGACCTTTACAGAAAGCGCTGGTACATTGATAACTCTTCACGGAGATGTTTTTTAGAAGTCAGGTGTTGCAGGCAGCTTGGGCTATGTAGACGGCTGTTTAAAAGCTCCTGCTGCAATAACAAGACTACAGCAGTATAGCTTTGTAAGGTGCCCGCCGCTCCTCCCACTCGCTGCCAAAATACCGGCGGGGAATTGGTAATCATCCCAAAAACCTGTTGTTTCTCTCGGCGCCGCTACCTGATGAACAGTGTCACCGCGGCGGGAGCCCCTCTGAGGAAAAA
>NW_010564414.1:9646-13616 GCF_000687285.1 Phaethon lepturus | reverse complement strand
CCCATGAGCAGCCCTGCCTCCAGGCACCTGCAGCCAACGCCTCTCCAGCAGGGAGAGGGAGGAAGAGGGCAGGATGCGTTGGGGATGTCTCCTACCCAATGTCAGCTAATGGCCAGCAGTTAATTAGCAGGGTTATTACAGGGCTCACCTCCACACACCCCCAGAGACACCGGCTCTCCGCTCTCCCGGCTGCTCTCTCCCCTCAGGCCGTTTTGCTGCTGGCACAGCCTTTGGCAGGGGTGTTTGCAGGGCACGTGGCGGGGCTTGCGGGATGGAAAAAACAAGCCTTGCCCCAGTCCCACAGCCAGGCTCTCCTTGCCCGATCAGATTAACTTCTCGTACGGGATGCTACGCTCCCGCTGGCTCTCCCAGTCTCTCCCAGGACATCCCATGTGAGCTGGTCACTGGGGCTCCCTTTGCAGTCCAAGGAGGGATGAGCACTTCACTCCAACCCTGCACAAGCATACAAGGTAGGTGGGAACAAACTTCTTGGGAGATACATCTCTTCCACGACTACTGGAGAGCACAGACCTGGCCCATACTGCATCTCTGGGGCAGCCAGCGGGGAACACTGTGGAAAGAGCGAAGAACAGGGCGAGCGCCTTTGATATCTTCCTCCAGATACGCTCCCACCATCCAACACTCTGCAGCTTGGGCTCTCTCTTAGAGGTTATCTTATCTGTCTACAGCAGGGTGCAAGCACCCAATTTTAGGACAGCCACTATAAGGAGTGAAGCCCAAGCAACATGAAGAGTCTGCAAAGTATGAAAGCAGAGTCACAGATCGTGGTGCAGAATTCACCCAGCTCAGCGCTGGGTCTGGGAATCACGAACTTCCCTCTTGCTGGACAACAGCAACCCTGTCCCTCCAGCATAGCCCTGTGAGGGCAGCGGTGGGGAGCTGAAGGAGACGGGCAGCTAGATGGCAAACACCAGGCGAGGGACACAGCAATCCTCCTCCTGGGATGCTTCAGGGCTCCCTCTTGTCTTCCATGGAAATTTTGTCTGCATGGAGAGTCATGGGGTTTTGTACCAGGATTTCTGGATTGTGCTGGGCATCCGGGGCTGCCGGCTGTATCCACTCCCACGTGTAACGCTGGCACCCACAAGAGCGCTGGACTAGTTGCACCTTCACCGTGCAGGACATGGGAACATGTTTCCACCGCAAACACAAGCGGAGCTACTCCAGGTAGGGTAAGCCCCAGTTTTCACTTGCACAGACACTGCTCTGAAGAAGTCCGTGTCCCTTCCCCAGATGAAATAAGGCCGGTGGCAGCCTGCAGAGCCACCCTTCAGTCATCAGCCTGGTCTGTTTGAGAGGCACAAGCTTCCACTGACTCAAACGGAAAGGGGAAGCTCAGCCCCGGTGCTTCTGGACAGACGGTCTGTCTAGGGATGGCTCCGAAAGCCACCCCCAAGGTGACCTTTTCCCTGCGTGGCATCGAGGGCTCCATCCCCCTCAGCCCTGCCCGGGTGAGAAACGTAATGACCTTACAGGAGCACAACAAAATGGCGGGAGGGTGGGGGAAGCCAAAGATCCGCGAGCACAGCTCCTCCCGCCCGCCTCTCCTGCTCTCCCTCCCTCCCGGCCGGACGCGCAGCGGGAAGGAGATCCAAGAGGTACCGCCGAGGGCAGGGATGGATCGATGGGGCACGCGACGCAGCGCTGCGTCTCGGCACGGAAGGGGCTGAGGTGCTCAAAGGAGCTGCTCCCTGGGCAGGTGTCCCCCCTCGAAGGGTCCGATAAGGAGCACTTCTGTGCAACGTCCCCCCATCCCTCCCCTTGAGCTTACAGGGTCACGGGCGTCCCCAGACTGGAGGACTCCCACCCACCTCCAGCGCGGCCTGGGAGGGGAAGGGGATGCGGACCAAGCAGGCTGGCAAAAAACAAGCAGGAAAGAAGGGCAGGCAAGGCAATCTGGGGGTTCCCGAGTGCACAAAGCCGTCAAAGGCACAGCTCACAGCATGACAGCCGGGAGCTTGGCAGGGCCAACGAGGAAGCCCTGGCAGAGGTATATCTGGGGACCTGGGCGTCCAATAGCAGCAAGCTCTCCTTGGAGCTCTTAGGGGATTTTTGCACCCAACATAGGTCCCTTCTTGACTCTTTCATGCCCGGGGGAGTCATGCCCCACCACAAAGCAGAGACAAGAGTAACCACACACTATCCCCAGAGCAGGGCACAAAGGCGAGGAGTGAAAACTGAAGGACAGAAAATATTTGTCACACCAGCAGCAAATGCCAGTGATGTTCAGATGCCGTGACTCAGTTTTCATCCATCTCACCAGACGATGCAATCGAGTTTCCGTGACAGCACTTCAACAGCAAAGATGACTGCTGGCCAGGACATCCAACAGACAGCAAGGAGATGGCTCCTTCCTGTCCCTACCAGGGCTTGAGCTCTTCAGCGGCACAGTAAAGTTGGGAAGAGAAGAATAAGGTAAAGATCCCATCTGCTGCTGAGCCATTCGAGGTCACCACAACAGCCTGACCTCTTCTTCCACCATGCTCAACTCAAAAGCTGCTTTGAGTCAGCAAGGGCTGAGTATACCTACAGCACAGATGTGATTTCCAGATGTGTGTCCTCCCCTAGATCTCCCTGTATGCCATTATCTGCGGGAGAGGCCCCAGAGGGCTGTACTGTCTCCACCGATAACGCAGGGAGTAGCTGAGGCACCTCCTCCTTGGTCTCTCTGCACAAGTCTCTTCTACCCACCATGCCGTGAATCAGAGAAAGAGGCAGAGTTACCACAGGGGCTGCTGGTGAAATCAAACCTGCTCTCTCCCAGAGTGTTTAAAAATGGAAAAAAAAATCATCTCCTTTTCACCAGTTTTGCTCTCTCTGCACTAACCACAATGGGACCACTGATGGTGCTGGCTTCACCTTCCAACACCAAAGTAAGAGTATGGTTGATAACCAGTCAGTGATGTCTTGTTACAGGACCATCCAACTGAAGATCTCCAGGCACTGAGCAGGTACTATCTAAGCCACACACCGCCCTGGCAGGAGACATTATCTTCAGTTTACGTGGGAGAAGCAGGAGCTCTTGGTGATGGTCTTCACACCAGGCTCCACTACCTCTTGAGCTTGTTTTTTTCTTAATGACCTCACCTGCAATTTATTTGGTCCCCAGAACCGGAGACCTCCACTTGTTCACACACCAACCTGCTTCATGTTCATACAAAACCTGATGTGCCAATGCTCCAAAATTTCATGCCGTTGTCTCTAGGCCTTTTCATAACATGACCCAGAGCCTGAGCTGCTGGAGATTACGGGGACCATACTCCAACCAGCAGCAAGACCTTGAGAACAGGTTGACATAAGGCATTAAATCACACATGAGACACTAAAGAAGAAAAAAAAAAAAAAGATAAAACAATTTCTGCTGCTTTGCTGGGACGTAGAGCCGACTTGTGCCCCAGCAGAGATGACTCTGCCCAGCAAGCCTGGGGAGCCCAGCACCGCTCGGGGTCTGCTCTGGGACCTGGGACAGGTTTTTAGTCCTCTGAAGTTGAGAAGGGTCGTGAGCTAGCAAGGATTAGCAGGACAAGGACTGCAGGCTTGAAGGAGAGGGGGTATCCAAAATACCCTGGGATCCTGGCCAGAAGAACCAGAGGTGGAGGAGTGATGCCTGTGGGACAGGCGCTGGCAGAAGTACCTGAGCATGGCAGCTCAGAGTGACGAGGCAGCGGGCTCCCTGCTTCTGCTCTGACACAGCCCAGGAGCACGAGAGCCTTGCTCTTCGCTCGTGCCAAGAAGGACCACGTCAGAGGGGGTATCCAAAATACCCTGGGATCCTGGCCAGAAGAACCAGAGGTGGAGGAGTGATGCCTGTGGGACAGGCGCTGGCAGAAGTACCTGAGCATGGCAGCTCAGAGTGACGAGGCAGCGGGCTCCCTGCTTCTGCTCTGACACAGCCCAGGAGCACGAGAGCCTTGCTCTTCGCTCGTGCCAAGAAGGACCACGTCAGGCA
>NW_010564414.1:7373-9526 GCF_000687285.1 Phaethon lepturus | reverse complement strand
GAGCCACTCCCCCGCCCCACCTCTGCACCAGCTGGAGAGCAGATTTATGGGGTGCAGGTTTACAGGGCAGGGTGCCAAGGGGGTTAAAGTCCTCTTGGACATCCCGTGCTCCCAACATGGCCGAGCCCCCACCCACTGCCACCCCAGTTATCTGACCTGGCTTATGGGACCGCACGTGTGGAGACACCCCCCCCGCCCCCGAGAGGGTGAGGAGGAGGGATGAAGGACACGCACCGGCACAGGCAGCACAGGAGGGGGATGTCCTTTAATCACCACATCACCCGGCACTTCTGGGAGCAAGTAAACAGGAAAAAGACTCTCAAGCAGCTGCTCTAACCCAGCGTCCCCGCGGGGCACAGCCTGCCGCGACAGCCTTCCTTGACGTCCCCTCTCGGTGACGATTTCCAGCCCCGGCCGGTCCTGCCCTAGTGCGGATAGATGCTCAAACGGAGCAGGACGGGGCCCTGCACAGCGCAAGCCCGGGAGGAGAGGAGCAGGCACACCACAGAGTGACGGGGGGACCTCCAGCAGAGATGGAGAGCAGCACACTGCCGCGTTGGAGCGGCTCACGGTGTCAGGAGGCAGCGGAGCAGCCACGGCATCGCTGCGTGCCGCCGAGAGCGCAGCGGCCCTCCCGCGCCCGTCCCTCCGGGCACCACGATCCCAGCAGCGCAGCGGGATGGACCGCAGCAGGGTTATCAAGCAGCCAGCTCCTGGGTGATGGGTTTTGACATTAGCGGGAAAAGGCAAACCAAGGAAACGTCAGTCCCGGAGGACAATTCACCCCGTGGGTTGCTCCCCGAAGGGCCACAGGTGGGGAGGCAGCATCCCTGCACGCACCCCTGTACGGACAAAGGCCGGTGGTGAGCAGAGAGGCTGTGCTGCAAACACGAGCCAGCACGGCTCTGCGCATGGTAATTTCAGGTGTCACTGTGGTAAAAAAAAAAAAAGGTTACGTTCCAAGAAAAGGTAAGAATAAATGAGTTTGTAACAGGTTGGAAAGAAAAAACAACCCTGTAAGGCACAGTCCTGCTCCTTCTGCCGTGGCTGTTAGCCATTTCATCCTCAAGGCCAGAGGACAAAGCCAGCTCAGCAAAGCATCCTGTTGGTCGAAGCTCACGTGCTGGACCACGACCTTCCCCAGGATAATCTTTAAGACAACGATGTGAGCTGGCCTGCCTGTGGGCAGCCAGGCATGCTTCGGGGCACCATATTAACTGCACGAGAAGAGACGATTGATCCAAACCTCAGAACCACAAGTTTTTGCAAATAGAAGGTAGGAGCTGCAGAGGAAAGCAAGGGAGAAGTCCGTTCCTGACTCCGGAAGGCTTTCCACAGCTCTCCAGCCAGCTCAACTCAGGACCCCCAGCTCCAAATTGGGCTGAGGAGTCATCAGACCACACAGGCAGCAGAGATGGAGCTGAAAAGCAATTTGGAAATCACAGAGACTTTTCAGAGTATGGGCTTCGTAAAGCTCTGCTGACTTCTACAGATTTCAAGCTGCCAGCTTCTGCTGGAGACTCCAGCCCTGGAGCTTTTTGGGTGCTCCACATGAGCACGATCACGTGTCCTCCCACCATCTGATATACACAAGTATTTGATAAGTGACGGGGACGTATCAAGAGGTGGCAAGGCGCCCAGAGATAAGGAGAGCTGGGACAGGAGGGATGAGCCCGGCACAGCCGTCAGGCAGAAGCAGACAGCCCTGCCTGCAGCTCCAAGTGCTGGGGAATCTTCAGAAAGGCAGAAAATTCTCAGAAATGAGGAAGTTTCTCATTTGAATCAATGTCAAAAAGCTTGAAAAAAGCGGCATTTTTCCATGAAAAACAGCTCTTTGTGCAACATCAATAACAAATCCTCAAAATTTAAAGATTAAAACCATTTTGAAGGAAAGCTTTCTCTGGGACTGCAGAGTCCCTTCAGGAGCGGCTGTTGTCACTGTGTCCCCTCCCAAGGGCTCTCCCTGGCCGAGAAGACACCCTCCCGCCGCTGCCTGATGTGACACCTCCGGTAGAGAAACCACGCTCGGCGGAACAGATGAGCAGGGACGTCGGAGAGGAGGAAAAGCCATGAGATCACCCACCCACCCCTGTGCACGGCAGGATACAGTCACTGCGCAGAGGATGTGCTAGATATTAAACCGATCTCATACG
>NW_010564414.1:5123-7342 GCF_000687285.1 Phaethon lepturus | reverse complement strand
GAGCCGCCCGACCCCCCCCCCCCCCCCCAGCCGCAGCGAACACCAAGTGAGCCGACCAGGCTTGCAGGTAGGCGTTCGCTGGGACAGTCGCAGGTTTCTGTGAGCATCCCTGGCTGTCAGACACCAAATCATTCTCTCCATACAGCTGCACGTATCTGTTTGATGCACAAACCTTTCTTCTTTTATCTTTGTCTAGGTAGGTATCCTTCCAGTTGCTCTATTTCAACATTGTCTTCTTCCACCATCTGCTCTCCAAGCTTGTTTGGCCAAGGGGAAGAGGGAGAAATGTGGGGTGTAACTTTTCAAAAGCATTGTAAAGCCTTTAAAATTTAAGACCCACTGATTTCAACTGCCCTTATTTTTTGGGGGCAGAAATCTTCTCCACCAACTTCAGACATTTCCTTTTATTGTACAATAAGGTTCAGCCGATGGTTTAAACTCAGAGCTGCACGGGGTTTTTGCGCTCAAAGCCCCGCACCTCCTCACCACATGCTGCAAGCTCTTCCTGGACTCCCCGCACACCGCCTCCATCACGTGCTTTACAGCGGGTCTGACCGAACCCGCAACAGTTCAGCAACGGGAACGAAGCACAAGGGGCTCGCTGCAGCCCCAGCCAGGCCACCCGGCTCTGAGAAGCACTGGCACATACCTCTGAACCCAAACCACCAGCCCAGCTTTTGGTTGACCTGCCATTAAGCAGAGACTATTGCTGTTGGGCTCTTCATCTACGGAGCTACAGCCCACTAGCAAGGTAGTCCTGCCGTGTGGCTACAGCCGTGCAGGACTGGCAATCACCATGCTCCACGACAGGCTGATCTGGAAGAAGTCTCACAGCTCCTGCCACTGAGTTGCATGGCCTGGATGAGATGCTCAGCACCAACGGTTTGCAACACCGATCCCAGCAGGATCCCACTTTGGCAGAGACAGAGGAGATGGACACGCAATCAAACATGCTCCACTTCCAGCAGCTTCACAAGTTGCCATCCACGGGCTGAGCTGCTGCAGCTGGACACATGTGATGTAGGCAAAACTGTAAGACAGTCTCAGCTGCATGCTTGTACTCACAGAGCTCCTGCTCCATCCCAAGCACTGGCAAAGTTTACACCCCAGCCAGACTGTCCATCATGGTGCAGCAGTGTCACTTGGGTCACTTCCCAGGGGACACAACAGTCCCAGCACTCTCTGGAGGGGAAGGTCCCAACCAAAGAGCAGTGCCCAAGTTCCCAGGACCACAAAAATTAAACAAAGGCTGTGCCCCTCGGCAACTCAGTGGTCAAGCCTGCTCTACCACATGCAACGCTTGGGGACAGGAACCTTATCACGGCTCAGGGACAGGGACTTTAGCACCAACTGACCCCCAGACTCCTGCTGAGACTGCAGGCAAGCCTTTTCTCCTCCATCTGTAATCTGCAAGATATGCAGGAGGTCACACGCCTGCTCGCGCAGGGACGGGGTGAACATCGCTAACAGCCAGCACGTCTTCGGGATGCTTGCAGTGCACACCACCATGATTAGATAACGGAGCTGAGCAAACGCTTCGCCGATAAGAATAGTACCCCCACTGTGCAGGCAAGGGAGCTAAAACAAAGAGCAGTAAAAAGGACACAGACTGGGTTGGGTCGCTGCTGGCTCAACTCGGAGATGGGGCCCGTGAAAAGCCCTGTATGAAATCATGCGACAGAACTGCCCCTGGAGATGGGAGGTGATGGCACCAAGCACACGAGGTTCTCTTCTGCAGAGCCAGATGTTCAGCTCCAGCTTACTCAGATGCTCCTCTCACCACACATGGTGTCCAGCCAACACGGCTGCCTGCCTTCGGAGCAGGCAGGGAGAAAGCCAAGCTGCATTGCTTCTGCCCTGAAAAACCTCGGAGCACTCAGGCCCTTGGTGTAGCTGAGAAGTAATCAGTTCGACACTACACTAAACCTCTCCAGCACTTTTTAATTAGTGAGCTTAAAATCCATAAGCCAACACCTTCCACGTGGCTGAACGGCAAATGAAGGAACCAGATGGATGGACAACGTGGGTGCAGGTACCGCAGTGGGGCACAGGTCTCCCAGCTGGCTGACCGCTAGCTGTTCTCGAGGTTGCAGAGAAGCTTTTGAGGCGCCAAGGGAGGAGGTAATTCGTGATGTGTCTTACTACTGCATGAGTAGGGGACATCTACCCTGTTCCTCCTGGAAGACACTACCGAGAAGAGAAAGGAGATGACAAAGGGA
>NW_010564414.1:283-5092 GCF_000687285.1 Phaethon lepturus | reverse complement strand
TAAAGCGCGGGAAAGAGGCCGTTTCAGCTGGGAGGGGAAGGCAGAGTAGAGCTTATTCGTTTCCCCCAGTTCAACACATATATACCAGTAAGCAGGAAGGTAACTGGTAACGACACAAAAAACCTCCTTCACTGAAGAAGCTCCCACGGCGGAGCTTCAGCAGGGGAAACTTTCACCATTGCGACAGTCACAAGCCATGCTCCCCCCTTCCTACACCCACAATTTCTGCACCCCCTGCTCGAGGCACCTCAGGAGCAAGCTCCCCGCCTCCCAGCCCCTGCCCACGGCAAGGGGCCGCATCCTGCAGCCACGGGGCGGTGGAGCAGGAGGGGGACCCGCCGGTGCAGGAGCCATCCTGCACCCCAAGATGATCCGACCCTGAAGTTAGTTTATCCTTGAAAGCTGTTTCTGGCTTGCTCGCTTCTCAAGAGCTCCAAGCCCCTCAGCTTCTTCAGATGGCCTCAGAAACATTTTTAAAAAAAAAAAAAAAAAAAAAAAAAAGCTGTGCCTCGGTGTACTAACGAAAGAGGCAGGTGGTTGGAAAGGATGAGGTGAGTACGAGCCATACGAGCCACCCTTCAGAGTCACTTTGTATTAATATTTTACAGTTCCTGCCTTTTCTTTTACACAGGCAACAGCTTTTCTCCACCTCCACGGGACTGAGCTCATTTCACTGAAAGCAAGAATGCAACCAGGGTTTTTTCAGGGTGGTTTCTCCCCCCTCTCCCCTATAAAACAAACATCTGCTCCAAATTTTCAGCTCGCTCTCTGAGCAAACTCTGAATTTTCTGACGTGTTTCAAGGCAAACAGATCAATTAGAAGCTGGCCTATAAGCCCCCAGCATGTGAAGCTACGAATGCAAGACCCTTTTATATTAAAAAAGAATTACATAACACAGGAAGTTTAAAAAAAATGCATAAAAGACAACTGACTCGAGGATTAGCTCTACTTTGCTTTGGGTGATTAACAGAAAGAATAGAAAATTATTAGAGCTCTTCCCGTCGTAACAGCCAGGCCCTCTGCAGAGTTGATTAGCAAGAACGCAATGCATTGGTAATTAGAGCTGGCTGAAGCCCTTTTGGATAAAAACAAGTATTAACTGAAACAAATTACTGTGGTGGGTTTTTTTTTGTTTTTTTTCACAAACCAGGATTGCATTTTGACCAGTTTAAGTTTTGAAAAAGTACAGAAGGAGGTGACCGCTTTCCCAAGCAAAAGGCTTCCCGCGCAGCCACGTCTGCCCCCTCCGCCCCGTTCCTCCGCTGGTGCTGCTCAGCGAGAGCCAGAGCTGAGGAGCTTAACCAAGAGCAGGAGGTGGGTCCTTTCCAACAGAAGAGGTTCTTCCCCTGGGCACCCAGCTGACCCGGCGAGGAGGCGAGGGGGACACGCGCGCTGACCACACACAAGGTCACCCTTCACGCAACGCTCACAAAGCGCTACACGAGGGTCACAAAGCAAGGGGACGGAAAAGAGGGCTGTCACACCAGCAAGGGCTTCCCCCTCCTCTCAGCACCAAGGTACCGCAACCCCAGCACCTCGCGGGCGGGAGGAAGGCAAGGCTGGGCAGTTTGACGGTGGCCCACAAAGCCGGCTGGTTGCCTGGACATCTATAGCGTGTGTGGTGATGCCACCCAAGCCGTCAAACACAAGCTACTCCCCGGTCAGCATCCCTCCAGTCCAATCTCACTGCTGTTAAGAGAGGCTGTTCAGCACTAAAGGCTTTGTCCTTACGTGCCAAAAGCTTCTTCCAGAGGCCAGCTCAGATCCCACTCGCTTCAGTCAGCAATGAAATAAAAGATGTCCCATCAGCTCCAAGCACCAGCAGGGTGGCCAGCAGAGCTGGCAGCCACGCACCCATTCAGTCAGACCGACAGCGCACCACCGGTGCGGCACCAAAGAGACAAAGGTTTCCCTGGACCCTCCTCCAGGCGTGCTCCTCTCCAGCGGTGGGTGACCTGAAGCCTGCTCAGGCTCTGCTTCCTGGGAAGCTCGGGGTCAGCACACACCAGAAAGCCAAGCACCACCAAAACGTAGCTTTCCGTGAAGGTGAAGGCAAACAACTAAGTCAGTATCGCAACCAGCCAGAGTTCAGGAGAGATCGTAAGCACCCACAGACCCTGGAGAGGCAGCAGCTCCACACCACCACCCCCAGTGGTGTCAAAGCTCGGAAACAAGCAGCACCACGCCAAGGAACGATGACTCTGACTGTGCCCAGAAGCCCTCTCCTCCCAGCACGCTGCAGCTTTAGCCCACATGCCTGAGGCCGCCTGGAGACAAGCCAACTGACCCTCTGTCCTCCCGTGCACTGCCTGCCACGCAGCAGGAGGCCTCCCGAGCTGCAGCCACGGGGGCTGTGCTCTTTCCAACAGCGTCAGGAAAGGAGCCAGGTCCCCCAGCACTGCCCACCCCTCCTTGGGACAGACACACATCTCGTTTCTGCAAAACCCACCAGGTGCAGAGAAAGGAGCACAGATCCTCTGTGCTGAATCTCTTATTCACAGAGAGAGATACCTCTCCCAAGACACAGACATCTACATAGACGCGCCCTGAGTCCAAGACCTCCGTAGTGATATACTGCAGATACTCACCTGTTCTGAAATGGTTAAAAACCAAGGATCGTTCCTACTTATAACTAACTTTTGTCCAGGGGTCTTGGTCTGAAGCTCCTTTCTGGCCTCCATATCTCAAGAAACACAAGAACATTCATTACTGGCCCATGAACAGAGCAGCCTTTGACCTGTAGACCCCCAGACATTGTCTGGTGGAGATGCTGTTCCATGTAACGGAACATTTCAACCTCTCAACAGCTGACCACTCTCTTCTGCTCGCGGCCTCACTCATATTGCAAGTTAGGACCAAAGGAGTACCTCCACAAAAAGCAAACCCCAAGTTTCCTGCCAGCCCCAACCTCCTGCTCTCAGCCACGGGGAGAACTGTGCCAGTCATTGCTCGCAGTTAAAACCACCCTGCACTAAAGTCATTACCTTGACTCCAGATGACTTCGCCCTCTGGTTCCCACCATGGCCACGTGAACACCGAGCCAGTAAAGGCTGGACTTCAAGGTGGGGTGAGCCAGGAGGGGAAAACATCAGTGTATGTGCCACGTGAAGTGAAGCTGTTACACACCTGGGTTTTCCCAGGCATCCTTTTTCCACTCAGAAAGAGCATCCAACTAAAAATAGGGAAGCTGGCCAAAAACCTAGTATTGTTGGCCATCGATCGCATGGCTTTGCCTCGCCTGTCTAGATACACAATTGCTATTTGTGTACACAAGCCGATATTTCCACCTGGAGCTCCCACGCTTCTGTCCAGGAAGTGTTAAAACAAAGTTCTACTTCTTGGCCCTGCGAAGGAAGAGGAGCGAGAGGATGGGTGCTGCGCAGGGTGCTGGCTGACACCAGAGCAGGGGACTGAGGACAGGGTGAGATGCTCAGGTGCAAGAGAGGAGGCCATGGGGGCTGAAGAAATGTCAGCTCTTCAGGCTAATGACCTGTCCCTCTTGCATGGCCCATCTTGCCTCCTGGGAGGGCTGCACACACTGTGGGAAAGTCGCTTGCTTTGGGAGGAATGTGCCAGGGAACCCAGAGCCCACGGCCACCAGCCAGCCAACTCGTCTGAGGTGCAGCACAGCCCCCAAATTTTCCACTGTGACATTTAAAGGGATGTGAGGGAACTGGCTGTCCTGTGTTCACCAACTCCTCTTTTTCTTTTGCTAGAAACCTGTGAATTTTGTTAATTTTTTAATCCACGCTCTGCTTTTACTGATCTGCTTTTGGTTGACTGCAAAGCACAGGAAGTCCTTACAGCCACGACATTATCATCCTTGTAACCACCACAGTTTTGGTACAGAACTTAAAGTTCTCTAAATTTCACTGAAGTTAAGGTCCCAGATTTACAAGGACTGCAGCGCATGCTTAGGTCTGCCCACAGGACCGATCACCCATGCAGACATCAGTGGGGACCTCCATGGGCCATGGACCCACATGGTCTGCAGACGCTGCCAGAAACCAGCACCTCGCCAGCAAAACAAACCAGGTGCTTTGCCTTAGTTTAAGAACTTGACTTAGTTTAAACCTAGGGCCAACAGCGCGCCCCACTCTCCTCCCTCTCCTGCTGCCTGAAAGTTCCTTGAGGCCACTCTGGGAAAGGCAGAGGGGAGCTGCCCACCCCAGTGATGCTAATGGAGCCCAAGGCTCCTTCCAGCTCTGCCTGGAGATGCCGCTGGGCAGAAGCTAGAGGACTCCAAGGGTTTTAAGGCAAACCAATGCCCCAAACCGGAAGCACCAGCATTTTGGGGTCCTGCCACAGAGCCATGACCATCATCTCCACCTCAGGTGAAGAACGCTTCACCTGAGCCCTCCGGCAATACCAACAGCATCCAACCTTTCCACGCTGGGCCAGCAGCATTTGCCAGGAGAGATGCCGACCCCTCCCCCCAGCCGCATCCCTCAATGCGGGGAAGGCCGGCGCTTACGCGCCGCCTCGCCAAGGCCAGCGCCAGGACTTACATCACATCACCTTCATGCGCGTCCCCTCTTCCTCGCCTCCAGCAGCAAACAGAGACGCTGTGCTCGCACTAGTGCGAGGTAATTTAAGAGAAAAGGTAATTTAAGAGAAACAGCAGTAACCTAAGAAACCAGCGCCGAGGTTAAAAGTCTCCCAGTGCGGGGCCACCCTACTCTCTCCCCTGTCCCACCCGTCTCTGTGGTTTCACGCTCACATTTCTTACGCATCTTTTCCCCGGCCCTCCTTGTGCCGGAGGTCCACATCACGGGCGGGAGATCGAAGCCGGCAGGCTGCTCTGCCCG
>NW_010564414.1:0-261 GCF_000687285.1 Phaethon lepturus | reverse complement strand
GGCCCCCACCGCTGCGGGGAGGGCTTGCAGGACCCGGCCCTACGCTGACCGCGCTCCACCTCAGCCTGCGCCATGGTCCCGAAGGGGAGAAGAGGAGGGAATTACATTACAACGCTTCGGGTTGTTTTTTCTGCTTTTTTGCCCTTTCCGCTTCGTCTGTTGCTCCGAGACGCTACCCCAAGAGGGCTCAAAACTAATCCTGCCTCCTTCTGAGGCTCCTCACGCCTTTTGGGCGCTGTCAGCCGTGGCATCGGCCGGGCG
>NW_010564413.1:3899-5265 GCF_000687285.1 Phaethon lepturus | reverse complement strand
GTGCCGTGCCCGCGGCGAGCCCTGCCCCGCCGTGCCGTGCCGTGGGAGCAGCCGCGACAAGCCACGACCGTAAAGCCTGTGTGCAGGAAATCATCCGTGCTGAATAAAATGACAACAGAGCCGTAATGCTTTGTGGAGTGTGTTTAATGAAAATATCAGCCCAGGCCTAGACATGAAGCATTCATGTATAATAAAATGAGGTTCCTGAAACACTTCAGAGCATAAACCATCTGGTCTGCTGCGATGTACTAACAGCTTTGACTAATTTTTAATGCAGGTTTTATGACAGATATGCACATCACGCTACCCATGCATAAGGAAGATACAGCCTGGCTGCACTTTGAACTGAACTGACTGATGATGAATTTGTCTCCCATTTTAATTACTTTCTGTACATTAAAGGTGTAGTGGACCATGTGAAGTGCTTTGTCTGGCTTATCCCCTCTGTGTCCCCATGTCTCCTTAAAGTGCCGGAGCTGCCTCCGCTCCCGTATCTGCAGCCAGGCGTGCGGGCGACGGGAAAGAGGGAGACGGAGTGAAAACTGCCTTGTGCAGGACTCGGACAATAAACACGCTGGGCCACCAGCAACAAGCGCATTTCATGAGGTTAATTAGTTCTTATTAATTATGTCCCTTGAAATTTTCTCCAGCCCATACGTCAGGGGTTGGTGCTGCCTGGTGGGCTTTGCAAGGAGAGCTCACCATGTCCTGCTGCACAAACCAGAGTGGTGGCTGATGTTGGAAGAGGCTTTCAGGCTGCAGTCTCTGCTCTCGGCTGCCTCTCGCCAGGCTCTTTCTCTTTAATGAATTTTTAAAACACTTCATCAGCTTCAAAACATATTTATTTATTTAATGCAACCCAAAAGTGGGGCCATTCATCTAAGCAAACTGCAGACATTCGGGATGGTGCTGAAACAGGGTTGGCTTTAGTTGGACCAAAGCTTCGGCAGGACTTTTGCCCGATTCTCACTGAATTTGCAGCCTGGCTTGGCTCTGCCCCTCTCCTGATTCCCAGGGGAGCAGGATCCATGAGGAGGGACCATTTTTGAAAGGTGAGCATCTCCTTACGTTGATTATTCTGGCAAAATTCAAATGACAGTTTAATGCTTTAGTTTGGGAGGACTCGTTTCTTCAACTTTTCCCATCTTTTGGAAAAAAAGGAGAAGAATTAATGAAGCTTGGCCAGGGCCAGCATGGCCGTGAAGTCGTGTCATTCCTGTCCCCTTCATCACCTCATTCCTCTCCCCTTCTACCATGGCGGCTCTGGAACATCAGAGCTGCAAGTGATTTTCTTTCTGGGTTAGCGACAATACCAGGAATTAACTTGTCAATTAAAATGTGCAACAGGACTTCAGTCAACAAGGGT
>NW_010564413.1:1587-3868 GCF_000687285.1 Phaethon lepturus | reverse complement strand
CGCTTTCCCGCTCCTCCCATTGGGCCTGGAGCTGGACAGACCATTAATTGCAAATACATTATCTAATGACTTTAGTCCTTTGTTTCTTCTGAAAGTCATTTGTGAACCGATCATGATTCCGCTCCCTGCCGTCATCCTTTGGGGATGAATGAGCTTTACTGTAGTCTGGGAATTCGGCTTTGGCTGTATTTTTGATGCTTGCAGCCTTGTCCTGGTTTTACTCATCGATTGGCCAGCTGAAGCCTTTTAAACGGGGGAAGGCTAAATAATGACTGACCTGTCTCCTTAAGCGAGTATCCAGACACGCGGAATTTCACAAACCTTTTGGGATTCACCAGTATTTGAACAAATAAGCCAACAGTCATCCTGTTGCTGGAGAGAAGCTAAGGCAATGGCCGTGCTGTGTGCCACCACAGACAAAATGTGTTTTGTTAATGGGAATATCCACAAATCACAGCTTACGTTCTCCAAGTGGAAACTTAAATTCCAGTCTCACTGTAAAAAAAGAAAGAAATAAAAATTCAATAATGAGACTGGGCTTGGTGACCGAGCAGAAGGGAAAGTACCTACAAGCAGCAATTCAATTGCCAAGGACGGAAACCCCTCCAAGTGCAATGTGTTAAAAAGCAAAATGTCATTTTATTGGATGTTCACTTTGTCTTGCTAATGAGCACTCTGCTTCATCCCCTTTTCCTGGAGGATTTTAATTTTAGCCTTTCTGCCGCGTTCTCAGTTCCGTTGTTTCTGCAGATCTCGGAGCCAGCCTCTTGCACAGCCTTCGTGGGTCGGCGGTAACGGGGCTGTTCTCCCATCAGCAGAACTAACAGCCAGTTCAGCACTTAAAACGACCCGCTAACTGATTAAAAGCGGTTTTGTCTCGGCGGTACTCGATCATCGGGTGCGGATGTTAAACGCATCCCTGTCGCTGCGTGCAGCTGCTGCATTTGCATACCCTGTTCCTCCGTACAAACGAGATCCTGCTCCTGAAAGTTTCTTTGGGGAATACCTCACAGTTGGCCTTGTTTGTTTAGGAAAATATTTATACAAGTTTTCTTTGAGGAGAAAGGCTTGCTGAGAGGCTTCCCGAGGAGCCGGCTGGCGGGGAAGGAGCGGAGGAGCTGGCCCAGGCTGCAGGGCTGCCGTCGCGGCGGCACCCACCAAGCTCGCTGCGGCGACACCGGAGTTCGCAGCTGCATCTGCTGCTACTGAGGCTCCTGTCTGCTCCCCTGGTTTGGCATCCCGCTGGGACCACAGCATCCTCCCAGCCCCCAGACCTGCAGGGAGGTGCTGCCCAGGCATCCTCCGCTGGGCTGCTCGCCTGGTCACCGCGTTGCGGAGAGGTTTTCCAGAGCGGGAGGAAATCCAGGCGCGCGAGGGCTGCGCGAGCGGGCGGGGGTTGGAGGGAGCTCCCGGTGCGCGCGTTCACGGGGACGCCTCCCCGGAGCGGTGGGATGCGCTGAGCCTGGGTAGCAGGTGCCTGCTCAGCAGAGGTGCCCGGGACAGGTCCCCGCACGCGGGCTGAGGTTATCCAGGACGCCTGGGGCCGCGCACAGACCTGGGCAGGTTCCCGGGGAGCATCCTGAGCACTGGCCGTCCCTTTTCCCTGCAAGGGCCAGTCCAGGCGCCTACGGGGGGCTTTCGCCCCCCTGAAATAGGGTCCACGAATCCCCACGGCACCTGGCGTGATGCTGCTGCCGGTTTTGGAGTGCAGCATTGAAAGCGACTGTGTTGTTCCAGCTGGGATTATCCTGGGACCCGAAGTGATGGAAGTGGTACATGATGATGGAGCAAAGGAGCGCATTCAGCGTTGTTTTGGTTTTTTTTTTTCCATTGAGAAAGTCATAGTTGGGCAGCAGCAACAACAGCAACAGGTCTGGTGCCGCTCAAACAAGTCCTGAGTAATTGTCCCCTCCGCCTGTCTCTGCTCTAAGCTTGGAGAGCCCCGGCGGGCAGCCACGAGCTTGTCCCAGCGCAGCCAGCTCCGCTTGCAGGAGAGAGGAAAAACCACGCGCGTGCATAATTTGGAGCCGCAGGTAAATGAGCGTCGTTATTCAAATCAGTCTCTCTGCATCACGGGTGCAAGGCTGTGCTGCGGGGTAGCTCTGGAGCCGTGCTCTCCTGCCGTCCGGGCTTCAGGCTGGCCACGGGACATGGCCCTGGCCACCCTCGTGGCAGCACGGATGGGTACCAGCCCTGCGTGGGTCAGGCAGGGCGAGTGCAGGCAGCGCCGCTGGCTGGCGGGCAGACGGACGGCGTTTCAGGGCAGACCACGTACACCCCT
>NW_010564413.1:0-1562 GCF_000687285.1 Phaethon lepturus | reverse complement strand
ACCCCTGCGGGCGGTGAGCGCGGGAGCCGCAGCAGGCTGGCGTCCCCTCGCCTCTAGTTTGCATTTCAGGGTGACGTTGGTCATTTTTAAGTATTTTGTGCCGTTCCCTGCACCGCGGCGGGGGATGCTGCAGGATCTGTATGACTAGGAGTAGGCAGGATAAGGGCAAACTCCAGATTATTTTGCCTGGCTGTTGAACAGGACCTTTTTATTAGGTCAAAAATGTGGCTGACTTCTTCCCATCTGACTCCACATTTCCTGTTTTCTTCAGGGATCTGGAATGAAAAAAACTGGACCGCCACAGGAAAAGTCGTTCTCGCTCTTCCACCGAAATTGAGGACAGGCGAAAGTTTTCACACGGGTTCCCCTGGGACTCCCCAGCCCGGTTTTGTACACACAAGCGGTTTAAATCATCCGAGCGCTTAGTTGAACTGGACTTAATGTCCAACCCTCTTGAGATCAGCCCGTATCTATTTACTGCTCCAAATTTTTAATTTTATTGTTACGTAAAGATAATGCTGCTTTTCACATTTCAGAGTCGTCTCCTCCTAATGGGACTTAATTGGTACAAATTTTTATATTTAAAATGCGCACTCCTTTGCAATTAAACGCAAAGTGCTTCAGCTGCCTGGCCGAGTGTTGCAGGATTTGAACCTCTCAGCAGAAGGAGATGCACGGAGGTACCCTGACAAAGGTGTCCAGCCCTGTTTTCGGGCTACGCGGTGGATTAAATGGGCGCTGCAGATCTTGGCTTGGCCGCTCCGCTGCGTCTGCTGGGGACGGAGGGACTGTCCACCCCCGCCACGAGCTCGTTGCATGAAAAGGTTAAGAATGCGCCCAAACCCAAGGCAGACCAGGAAAATCCAGGAAGGCTGGAGATGCTGGTATCAGGGTGGGCGTTTTACATCAGACTTCACCGGAGGGTGGAGGGCCTGGGGAGGCGGCTGCCCTGGGGCAGCTGGTGTCAAAGGATGGAAGAAACCCAGCAGTGCTTGCAAGCAAGCGCTCGCCGTGCAGCGCACGTCTTGGGTTGATACTGGCCCCAAATGGTTCAGGATTGGAATGAAGCGGGAAGAAATGTATGTGCAGGCAGAGCCGCGGGGTTAGAAAAAGAAAGTCATGATTACATGAGTATGGGGAAAAGTTACTCATATCAGATGGGCAATGGGAGAGAAGCTATGGTGTGATAAGTAGGTGATATATGAGCTTTGGATAAGGAGAGCTCAGTTTCCATCGCTGTGAGTCCAGGAAAAATTCACCCCAAAGCAAATAAAAAATGCACGTTTGTGTTTCAGACAGATTACGTACACCCAGAGGGAGTAGATTGTTTGGGCTTTGGAGGTTCGTGCAGTTTGCTCACCTGTTTTGGGGTCCACAGCTTGGCAAGAGAACAGCCCGTCCATCATAAATGAGAAAAAGAGGAAAAAAAAAGCTCCCCCAGACATAGCACCCCCCGAGGTACCTCTGGCCGCCCAGGCAGGAGGAAGCCTTGCACAGAAAGTCCCCCGTGCAGCGGAGGTCGGTGCGAGCCGGGGCTCCAGGCAGCGCTGCCCGCGCGGCGC
>NW_010564412.1:1940-2165 GCF_000687285.1 Phaethon lepturus | reverse complement strand
CTGGTGGCCGGTCACAAGTGGTGTTCCCCAGTGGGGATTCTGGGGCTGGTCTTGTTCAATATCTTTATCGATAACCTGGATGAGGGGATCGAGTGCTCCCTCAGTAAGTTTGCAGATGACACCAAGTTGGGTGGGAGCATTGATCCTGGAAGGCAGGAAGGCTCTACAGAGGGATCTGGATAGGCTGGATCGATGGGTTCTGTCTCAATGGTTGTGGGTTTAAAA
>NW_010564412.1:619-1783 GCF_000687285.1 Phaethon lepturus | reverse complement strand
CCTGCGCGGGAGAAAAGGACCTGGGGGTGCTGGTTGACAGCCGGCTGAACATGAGCCAGCAGTGTGCCCAGGTGGCCAAGAAGGCTAAAGCATGACATGTGGACACCACGCTGACCGTGAACCAGCAATGTGCTCTCATGGCAAAGGCACCAACATCCTCCTGGGCTGCATTGCGAAGAGCATTGCAGCAGGCTGGAGGAGGTAACCCTTCCCCACTGCTCAGCAGAAGAGACATGGTCTGGAGTGCTATGTCCAGCGCTGTGCTCTTCAGTGCAAGAGAGACATGGACATACTGGAGAGAGTCTAGCAAAGGGCCACAAAGGTGTTTAAGGGCTTGGAGCACCTGTTATTATGAGGAGAGGCTGACAGAGCGATGGGCCGAGGTCAACAGTATGAGGTTTAGCAGGGCCAAGTGCCGGGTCCTGCACTTGGGTCACAACAACCGCATGCAACGCTCCAGGCTTGGGGAGGAGTGGCTGGAGACCTGCCCGGGAGAAAAGGACCTGGGGGTGCTGGTTGACAGCCGGCTGAACATGAGCCAGCAGTGTACCCAGGTTGGCCAAGAAGGCTAAAGCATGACATGTGGACACCACGCTGACCGTGAACCAGCAATGTGCTCTCATGGCAAAGGCACCAACATCCTCCTGGGCTGCATTGCGAAGAGCATTGCAGCAGGCTGGAGGAGGTAACCCTTCCCCACTGCTCAGCAGAAGAGACATGGTCTGGAGTGCTATGTCCAGCGCTGTGCTCTTCAGTGCAAGAGAGACATGGACATACTGGAGAGAGTCTAGCAAAGGGCCACAAAGGTGTTTAAGGGCTTGGAGCACCTGTTATATGAGGAGAGGCTGACAGAGCTGGGACTGTTTAGCCTCGAGAAGAGAAGGCTCAAGGGAATCTTACCAGTGTGTAAAAATACCTGATTGTGGGAAAGTAAAGATGACAGATCCAGACTGTTCCCAGTAGCATTCTACGACAGTCCGTAATTATGTGGTGCTATGATAAAGGCATAGTCATGTCAGATTTGTTGTCATAAAGGACAGTCCTTATTCATATTTAAAAGTCTCCATTTTGATAAATCAGGAAGATCAGGAACAACAGCGTCATAAGGAAATTATTATGGGCAGGAGAGACATTTGAGAGACCAGGGAGGGTAGGGAACAGGAT
>NW_010564412.1:0-591 GCF_000687285.1 Phaethon lepturus | reverse complement strand
GGAATAGCATGATATGGTAGAGTGAAAGAGGACAGTGACAGAGAGACAGAAGGTGTGGAAAAATTCTTGTGATAACTTTTGAAACAAAAAGATTTAACCATTAAGGTTTTGTAATGGAGATGTAAAGTTCAACCTTAAGGATACTTGGTCCCTTGAATGGCAAAATTCCCACTGTTACGATTTTATGATAGGCCATTCAATAACATATACATACAGCTTTCACTAAGAAAAGGACAGGACATGTTTTCCAATTCTTGTCCAAAAATGAGGACTGTCAACTGTTCAAACATTGAGCAGACCAAAAGCAGGCTACTCTCAGCAGCTAAAATAAAATAAGATAAAATAATTCTGCTGACCAGAGGCAAAATGAAAACTTTGAAAGTCTCCCTATTACATTAAAAGGGGAAATATATATGCCCCTCTGTTCTTATCACATACATCCAGTAAGGACTACATATTGCCTATTGCCATATGGTTTACAACATCGTGATCATATATTTTGTGAAATCTCAGTGCTACAAGACAGCTTCCTTGAATTATTAGAGACACTTTTCCCCTTATAATATGTAATTATTATAGCTTAACTTTTTT
>NW_010564411.1:0-243 GCF_000687285.1 Phaethon lepturus | reverse complement strand
AACGTTAGAAGTGAGAATTTAAGCGCAGCAGCTGTAAAGCAGGCCAGGCCTTCACAGAGGTAGTATTTTTGTTGGGAAGTACTTAAACACTTCTATTTACTGCCGATCATTTCAACGTTAGAAGTGAGAATTTAAGCGCAGCAGCTGTAAAGCAGGCCAGGCCTTCACAGAGGTAGTATTTTTGTTGGGAAGTACTTAAACACTTCTATTTACTGCCGATCATTTCACCAGGAGCACACACCT
>NW_010564410.1:10408-14979 GCF_000687285.1 Phaethon lepturus | reverse complement strand
GCATCCCTGGGCTTTCCAGAGCAGCCACTGTGAGAGCTGCTGTGACCATGGAAGGAGGGCTTGACCCCAGCCCCAGCATGGGCAAGCTTCGGGATGGATCCATCCACCTCCTCTGAACATAACCTCCACTGCTGCCCTTGCTGATTACATGCCTGCGTGCTTCGCCCCTTGCAGCCCTGGTTGTATAGCCCTGCCTGGGGCAGCGGGGAGGAAGGGTGGCCCATCGCCGGCACCTCCTGCCGCAGCAGCTGGTGGCGAGGGGAGAGCCCCGGCAGGTGGCTGGCAGACCTCTCCCTCTCTTCCAGTTCCTGTGCTGTGGGAAGCACTCTCCGTTTGGGGACACGGCCAACGTCGAGCGCAAGACATGCCCATCCGGCCAGGTGCGCGATGCGGGACAGGTAAGGGAAAGGTTTCTTCCACCCTAAAGTGGGGTTGTGCTGCTACTCGCTAATGGTTGAAACCTTGCTGGTGTTTAAGCGTTAATGAGAATTGTGGCTGTTTCATGGTTTGGGGTTGTTAGGGACTGGGGTTTGTTTTGTTGGGGTTTTGTTGTTTCAAGAAGGAGGTGTCTCACCTGCTGGAGGAGCCCCGGTGCACCAGCAGGTCTCAGACCTGTAGATGCGGTTTCCTTCGCAGCTCTAGAAAGCACTCAGATGCTTGTATTTGCAGCCAGTTGCTTCCCTCCAGCTTCCTCCTCATCTCCTGCCTCTGCAGAGAGCGAGAGATATCACAGGCATGTGTCTGAGCTCAAAAAAACAGTTGGACTTTTCCATGTGACACTAGTTTCTGAGGCTTAAAAAGTGTCCCACTAACGGCAAAAGTGGAATTTGCTGGAATTCCTTATTCCCAGGGCATTAAATAAGTATTAGAATGAGAAACTCGTGAGGCAGGATGATGGTGCCCAGCAGTGACTTCATCAAGTACAGCTCATTCCTCCTCTTTGCAATATCTCAGTGAGGTTGATGAAGAAGCCACCAGTATTAGACTGCCTCTGTGCTGAAGCCGCAACATAGACTTCATACTCTCTGAGCAAATCCATTGTATAATTATTTTTCTTCCACTGGAGTAGCCAAATCCGCTGAAGTAGCTAAAGCCACCAGCATCAATATGTATGTTGTCCCTAGGAAAAACAAAACCATGTTGCTACAGCTATACAAAACCATTGCTGTTGGGCGAAGACGCCAAGCCCTAACAGGACGCTGTGATGCGCAGGCTCGTGTCAGCCATGGGACAGCGTTTCAAAGCGCTGCCTCTGGGAGCGTCACACCTCGAAGTAGGGTCGAACTCTGCTCGGAGCAGGGAGAGCGGAGCAAAACCAGGCGCCGTAGGAGTAACTCTGTTCTCCCCCGGTTAATGGTTTGCATTTCCCCCGGTGGCAACCCGGGGGAGGTGGGTGTGAGGATGCATTTTGCAACCTGGGGAACCGGAGTTTGGTAACTGCAGTACATTCACTCACTGGCTTTGAGCACTCTTACCTCGCTCTGCAAATCGCTTCATCAAGGGCATGGTCTTGCATCTTTGAAATGGCTCTCTTGGCTCACAGCTCCTGGATTTCCGGGGGGCCGCTCGCGTGCTGAAGGCTAATCTATATTAATGCTTGGATCACCTTGCAAAACTGAGCCGTTCATTGGTATCTTTGGGGAACATATTTAGCATTATGGTGTGCTCTGCTTTTCCCTCTTTCCATTTTCCAGCGGGCAGAAAGAAAAAAGCTTGCGCATGACCACGCTTACCTGTGCGTGCACACATTTCCCCACACTCCGAAGCGCATCACACCGGGAAAATCGTAGGCGTATTGTAGTAATAGAAAATATACCACAGGTGTTTGTCTTCCCAAGTTGCAGCAAGCAGCAGAAAAAAGGAGAGCTGCCCACAGAGCAGCCCAGCTGTGCCATGCCGCATCCCCCTCTTGCCTCCTTTTCTATCTGGGGTCGTGGCAAGTGCTGTTGGGGGGATGAAGCCCCCCACCGAGCTGCTGCTGTGCTGCAAGGTGTGTCTCTCTCCTCCTAGGACTGCCTGCAAGAGATCCGGAACTTCCTGAAGAAGCACATGGATTTTGTCTCCACACTCTTGGGCATCACCATCAGCTTCACGGTAGCTATGTCTGTTCCTTCACATTTTGGCCCCGAGGGGCAGGTTGCAGCAGGGAAAGCATGTCCTAAATCAGCCCCCAGAAGCCAGGGGTTTGGGTGATTTTGGAGACTGGCAGCAGAGAAACAAGCAGTGGTGGACTCCGCCATGCAAATTAGGAAAGGACCAGGACCTGTCTGGGCCAGACTGGTGGATGGAAGGGTCTTCCTGCAAGAATAGGCTCACTGCACGGATTTTCTGCCCAAAGTAGACACGGCACCTGAGAGCGGGGGACAGGGGGAGCGGGCTGCAGCAGCATTTGCATTTCACAGAATCATTAAGGTTGGAGAAGACCCTTAAGATCATCAAGTCCAACCGTTAACCCAACACCACCATGCCCACTAAACCATATCTGGAAGTGCCACGTCCACATGTTTTTTGAACACTTCCAGTGATGGGGAGTCCACCCCTTCCCTGGGCAGCCTGTTCCAATGTTTGACCACTCTCTCAGTAAAGAAGTTTTTCCTAATATCCAATCTAAACCTCCCCTGGCACAACTTGAGGCCATTTCCTCTCATCCTATTGCTTGTTACTTGGGAGAAGAAACCAACCCCCACCTCACCACAACCCCCTTTCAGGTAGTTGTAGAGAGCGATAAGGTCTCCCCTCAGCCTCCTCTTCTCCAGACTGAACAATCCCAGTTCCCTCAGCCGCTCCTCATAAGACTTGTGCTCCGGACCCCTCACCAGCTTCACTGCCCTTCTTTGGACACGCTCCAGCAACTCAATGAGGTCAAAAGAGGAATGAAAGGAGGAGGACAAAAGAAAGAATGAAATCCTGTGAGAGGCCTGTGTCCTTCAGCGGTGAGGGGGCTTGGTGGCTGCATGGGGTCAGTCCCTTTGGAGCTGGAGAGCACTGCTAATTAAAACAACTCTGCTCTTACGCCCACTCAACTGCCTGGCAGAAGTCTATCATGGTAATTACCTCTACACGAGGGCCCTGCACGTGTAGTGAAGTATGCCAGAAAAGAGTAGATGCCAGGAGACTTGTTTCTTCACCATGAAGGGAGGTTTGGTCTGCTGTGGTATCTCCATGCTGCTGCCCAGCTGGGGCGACCTTTCCTGGCTGAATGTGTGCTTGGAGATTGTTTTACTTCTTGTGTCCACCTTGGTTAGAAGACTCTTCTCTATCTAAATAAAGCCCAGAGGAACAAATACTTCTGTATTTTATAGTGCTAGTAGTAAGTTAGGAAAACCATCAGGCATTGCTATGGAGCTATAAATGTAAAGTCACCTGTGACCATCTGGTGTCGCTTTCCAATTTTTCTCAGGTGTAGGAGGAAGCTATATTCAGACAAAAGCGGGAGTGTTTTTATTATATATATATCTTTTTTTTTACAGTTTGATGCTATAGCCAGATAAGGCGGCTGTCTTTGAAGCACGTGCTAGAGGAAATCTCGCCGCACGGTTCGCTATTGTGATGGCAGGATGCGAAGGAAGCACGCGACAAGGGCTATAGCCGCTCTGATGTCACTGTCCCTTGGCACACATGTCGCCAGATATGAAGGCACTTGCATGTTAGGGCAGACTTTTAGGCCAGAGCACATCATTACAGCCCTTGTTATTCCCACGGCGGCCTTAGCTTTGATATTTCGCCTGTGTGAATCCTGATGTGTGATATACCAGGCAGAATATCACAATAGAGAGGACGTGCACTGTCCTCTGTACTCACAGCCATGCATGGGGTGGAGTTTGGGTTTTGTTAGGGATTGGGTTTTTTTTCTTTTTTTTGTTGGGGCTTTTACTCCAAACTATACATGAGGTTTGGGGTTCCCCCCCCACCCATGTTATCTCTATAAAAGGCTATTATTATGAGAGAGATATGTTTGTTTGCATAGAGGAATGCTTTGTGGCAGGAATTTGAAACCTGAATTCCCCGGTTTCATCTCATTTCTTGGTATTTTTAGGAGCGGGTTTGAGCCATGCAGTGCTAATTCCAATCAGATGCTTTAACAATGTGTTGGGTTGGGTTTTTTTTCCCTCCTGTGTTGGAACTGGTCACCATTTTACTGGAAAACAGCTCTCTCTCTTAAAAAAAAAGTGACATCCTGATACATAAATCCAGAAGTGCCAAGTGGACTAACAGGCAACATTTTATGATCACTTATTTGCACAGATGGAGCATGATAACCAGTTTGGCATTTAATTGTGTGCCTGTCTCATTTATTTCCTTTTAGGTTTATGGGATGATCCTGACTTCATTCCTCTGGTTCTCCATCCACTTCAGCAGCAACCTGGACCGGAAAGGCAAATACATCCTGCGAGAGAGGTAGAAACCCACTGCCCGGCCATCCCTACCAGGTAGAGACAGCTCTTGGTGCAGAAAGATGTCTGAAGTCACCCGCAAAACCCCCTGGGAAGGCGTTGCGTGGGGTCAGGCGGTGAGATGTGTGTCATGCGTTTCCCCTTCCTGCACTACGAGCTGTCAGGCATTTCTGAGCT
>NW_010564410.1:5191-10377 GCF_000687285.1 Phaethon lepturus | reverse complement strand
GAGTCGGTCAGGGCAGACGTCGCTCTGAGGAGGAGCGGTCCCACACCTTCGCCAAAAACAGACGAGGACCAAGACACACACCTGGACTCAGGGATGCAGATCCCCTCACCGGGGGACGCATGGGCCGTAGCTCCACAAGAAGGACACATAGAGCCCCTTAGGACAAAAATGGAGAGAAAAGCCCAGCAAAAGTCACAGCATTAAACCAAACTTCTCTTGCGCTGTCATCTGAGCAGTTCCCTGTGACCCCCAATGATGCAAAATTTCCAGGAAGATGGCTTTGGGTCACAGCCCGGGACCAATCCTGTGCTATCGGCAAATACATGGACACAAAGTGTGTCACTGCTGATGGGAAATGTGCTCTCCTAGCCCGGGCACTCGTAGCGATTGACTTTGGGCACGTTTCTGATCATGTGCAAGTATATAGGCATCCAACGACCATCGACTGCTTTTCCCATGTTTTCAAATACCACCAGATTTACAGACCTTTTGGTAGAGATCAGGGAAAAAAGCAGAACGCAGTGCATGAGCTTTGAAACAAACAACCAGCATAAGGACATATCCCTCGGTTATTCCTCCTTGCTAATGCAATACACCATTATTTTTTAATTCTTAGCATTTAGTCAGCCTCCTAGAGCTTGATGCCACACTGATTTCACAGGGGTTTGCTCAACTTCCAGCCTTCGCTCTGTGTTTGTCTAGCGTCACTAACCCACCGTGCTGCTGTGCAGTACAAAAGGACTTTGATATTACACATACACGGGGCTGAAGTTTAAATCTGTAAGAGAACAGGAGTGATCTCCAGCCAGGTCAAACAATACAATGTCCGACTCCATGTCCTCTTTACATCACCTTATCAATAATAAACAGAAACTTTAAAAGCTTCAATCAGCTGAAGAGCTCAGCTCTAAGTCTAGCCCAAACGATGACTACCTGGCGTGCTTTGCCCTCGTTGCAAGGAGGCAGAGCCGCTTCTGAGCTGAAGCTCATCGTTGCAATAGATTTAAAGCCTGCTGGAAAACCTGCTATAAACTATACGGCTGCGTGAAATGTCTGTTGAACCAACAACAGCTTTCACCCCTCTCCTTTGTTGTGGCTTTTAGCCATGAAAAACAGTTAATAGTAATTGTTTATTGAGGTAAACGTGGAAACCCCCATGCTGATGGTCAGGACAGACCCTGGCCCTCAGGCAGGGGCTGCTACACGTGCAAGAACAGCAGCACAGCCTACAGCACATGATAAGCATTTTAACATGGCTGCAAATATCTTGCATCAGAAAGACTTGCATTGAGGGGGTGGGAAAGGGCTATCTCTCCTCATCCCACTCCCTTGGAACCAGCGGAGCTTCACCATTGACTTCCCTGGAAACAGGATCAAGTTCAAACTGCTTCAGAGTATTACTCAAGCTACCTCCTGGCTGTCACCAAGACACTTCAGTCTAGCAGGGATTTAGAGGTGATATGCACTTGCCAACGTACCCACTTTCTAGCGGTGGGGAAAGATTTGCTTATGTGTATATGTGTATTCTTCATCGCTCTCTGGAGAGAGACAATCTCCCTTGTGAGCTCCAGCTGCTATTGTCCAGGTCACTGCTATTGTTATTCCTCAGGCCAGCTGGCAGCTCATGTGACTCATGGTTGCTTCAATAAAGATGAATTTCTTGCAAAAGGCTGTCATTCCTTCTCTTTTTTTCTGCCGTGGATGAGGCTGCCTGCTTTGCTTGGGGGTTTGCGTCATGGAGAGCCCTCAGTAATTCTTTCAGTGCTGGGAGGAGATGTTCCCCGGGCAGCTGGCGCTTGCCTGCCCGAGCAGCGTGCCTTAGCACCCAAGAGGGAGAGGATGACATTGGTCCTTTGAAGGAAAAGGAGCCTCTCATCAGCCTCATCCCACCCTTGGCCAGCTGCTGGGGGAGCAGGCATGCACTTCGCGAGGAGTAACGCAAGCAGGGGCAGAAAAAAAGCTTAAAGACACATTTAAGCAATAAAGATCAGAGTATTTGTGTGAAAGAAATCTCTACGGATTCATTTTTTTAAACACTAGGTAGTCAGGTCTCGCCCAGTGCTCTGTGTTGGCAGGACCACTGGTGATGTTCTGCCATAACAAAAAACACTGGAGACTGAGAAAACTGGTGGAGTGTATGTTATCAGTGTGGGTTACCTGCTTAAGCCTCATCGACTCTAAAGTAGAAAAGACCTCTGTTAAAGCTTCACCACCAGGACTGCTAAAGCTTTAGGTTCTCCTTCCCAGGTCAATTTTGATGTAAAGGGGTGATTATGGGTTGGAGTAGCATATATATGATAAAGAAACCTGAAAGGCTATCATATCCCTCTCCCCGAGCTCTCACTTGAATCACTGGTGCTCACTGAAACTTCATCAGAAGTAGTAGGCACCTTTCCAGCACCAGCCATGTAGGTATGCATAGCTGCTGTTTTCACACCTCTGCAATGACTTCTGTTCATGCTGGCAGCAGGGATGAGAACACGACCTGCACCAAACCATCTCACAAGGGGGTAACGTGCCTGGAGAAAAGCATTGTTTCTTCTTCTCAAAAAGCAGCAGGCTGGAAGCATGCAATTTCTTGTCCCAGGGAGCTGGAAGTCCCTTTCCTTCCTCTGATAGCCAACTGTGGGGTTTAGGTAATTTTTTTGGTACAAAATACTCCAACAAACTATCACAAAAAATCACAGAATCACAGAATCATTAAGGCTGGAAAAGACGTTTAAGGTCATCAAGTCTAACCATCAACACAACACCACCATGCCCACTAAACCATGTCCCAAAGTGCCACGTCCACACGTTTTTTGAACGCTTCCAGTGATGGTGAGTCCACCACCTCCCTGGGCAGCCTGTTCCAATGCTTGACCATTCTCTCAGTAAAGAAACTTTTCCTAATATCCAATCTAAACCTCCCCTGGTGCAACTTGAGACCATTTCCTCTTGTCCTATCGCTGGTTACTCAGGAGAAGAGACCAACACCCACCTCACCCCAACCCCCTTTCAGGTAGTTGTAGAGAGCAATAAGGTCTCCCCTCAGCCTCCTCTTCTCCAGACTGAACAACCCCAGTTCCCTCAGCTGCTCCTCCTAAGACTTGTGCTCCAGACCCCTCACCAGCTTCGTTGCTCTTTGGACACGCTCCAGCACCTCAATGTCCTTCTTGTAGTGAGGGGCCCAAAACTGAACACAGGATTCAAGGTGCAGCCTCACCAGTGCCAAGTACAGGGGCACAATCACTTCCCTGCTCCTGCTGGCCACACTATTGCTGATACAGGCCAGGACGCTGTTGGCCTTCTTGGCACCTGGGCACACTGCCGGCTCATGTTCAGCCGACAAAAAATCCCTGCCCTGCAGTCAATGTGCTTGCACTTACTAGTCCCTGATTTGCTGCTCACTATGGGCAAATTACAGCTCTTGTGCAACCGGAGCAAAACCCCAGGGACCTACTTGTAAGCACTGCTGAGATTTACTCGGTGTTGAGAAGAATGAGCAAGAGAGAGATTTTGTTGGGATAAGAGCGTGGAGCTGAGCAGTGGGGATGCGAAGCCGGCAGCCAGGCTAGGAAACGCCTGCAGAGCCAGTGAGCCTTCCCGGGGCTCGCACAAGCAGAAGCTGGTTGTTATAAGTATGTCAACACTCAAACTCTGGTAGGAAAGAAATCCCTATCTATGTAGGCCTATGCAGAAGGAAAAAAAAAAAATTAGAGAGAGACCAAAGGTGCAAAGTTAAATATTTAATTGCGAATTGGCTCCAATTAATTGTCAGTTAAGCTCCAGCAATTATCATTTAGTTCCACTAAGGTTACCTGGGCAATTGCAGTTTGGCCTCTCTGTGGGTATCCGTTAACTTGTGCTCATGGGTTACCCTTTTCCTTTTATTTTAGACAACCCCCCCAGGTCTATCGGATGGCATAGGAAGAGGGAGCAAACTAAGGCCAGGCGATTACCTGCGGGGCTGGGCAAGAAGCCTTTTGTGCTGTTCTCCATCCTTCGCTACCCAGCACCGCTCAGGTCCTGCTCTGCCGGCACCAGCATTCGTTTCCCCTGAGGCTTTACGTGGGGCTCACCACAGGTCCGTGGGTGGCCCGACCACAGCTTGCTTACGAGCCGGGGGAGCTTTCCGAGCGCCTGCTCCGACGGCAGCAAATGCTGCTTTGTCAACGTCCTGCTCGTGCAGAATCGCAGGTGAGCGGGGCGCAGCTTCGCACCGCAGCCCAGGATGCTCAGGGTTTCTGCAAATTGGGTTTTTCCGTACCCGGAAAAAAAACCTGAGGAGCTCGGAGCACTTGTGAAAAGCACAGGTTAAGCAATTTACTGACTCTCTAGCGGGTTTCGGTGGTGAGGAGAGTGGGAATCTTCCAGCCTCGTGGTGCGCGGGCTTGGCTCGGCTCCAAAATGTTTTGCTGTTTCCTGCCCTATTGACGGTGTGTCTGCCAGTTCCCGCTGCCGCCCAAACACAACTTCCTCACGCAACAGCCCCATTGCTGTGCAGCTCGGATTCATGCCTGCAGCGAGCTCCTAAAGGAGACACTGCTGAGAAAGCCCTTCCGAAGCCCTGCAAGTCGGCAAATTTGGGTGGACCTTTGCAGCGCTGGGGTGGTAAGCAAGCCGTGTCCTGCCAAGGTAAAGCTGTGTTTCCAAGCTGCAGACATACGAAATATTTCTTGAAGAAATAGTTGATAGACTCTTTTTTTTTTTTTTTTTTAACCAGGTGCAGCAGCAATGTGTTTGCAAAAGCAGCTGGCTATAATTCTCCTCTAGAAATGCAGCCAGAGGTGGTAGATGCTCAACGCAGGAGATCTCGGCCAGCACAGCTGAAGGCAGGTAAGGTCAGAAGCTGCTTTGAGTACACGGTCGGATCACACGCACCCTGCAACTTTCCCATGAAGTGCCGTTGCAGTTCTCTCTTTAGTAAAAGGCTATATTGGGGTGAAAAGGGTTTTTTTTTTCTTAACTGTGTAGTTCCTCTGCTGGGAGGGTGAGCATCCAGCAGCGAGCTCAACCCCAGGAGACGTAGCATCGGGTGGGATGGTGGGGGAGAGCACGGGGGCGAGGAGGGGGAGCCCCAGAGCAGCCTTGGAGGCTCTTTTGGAAAAAACCACAGGCGGTGCGTGTTTTGCAGCTTTCGGCCACCGCTGCCAAACCCATGGCCAGCTGCAGGCCCGCCGGCGAGGCAGGCTCCGCCCCCCACC
>NW_010564410.1:1224-5142 GCF_000687285.1 Phaethon lepturus | reverse complement strand
TCTTACCCCCAGCACAAATACAGTGCTATCTTTAGCGTTTTGGGGGTCCGTCGAGCAAATTAATGCCTGGAGGCAATTTGCATATCTACCCCTGCCAGGAGAGTCATGAGGTAAAAAAAACCCCACATCTCTTCATCTGGAAGAGATACAGGGCAGTCGCTCAGCTTGCGAGGAATCAGCACATCTTGGGACAAATACTTTATGTGGAGCCTGGCGGTGCCCACCCACAACTAATACCCTCCTGTCTACCGGGTGCTATTCCCTTCGGCTCCAGCAAGTGAAAAGGAAAGGTCCTTCCCAGAATTTTGCCAGGAAGATACATATCCCTGCATTGCACAGCCGGCTAGCCGGGCTGTTTACGTTATCCCAAGGCAAAATCCACCCCCTCTCTCCCCCCAGCATCCCTGAAGTGCTATTGTTTAACCCCTGTGTGCACCAGCCTGCTCGCGGACGTGCTCGCTTTCTTTTTAGCCCCGTTACATCAGCAATAAGCTATTCCAGTCTTCATTCACCTACTAATGAATTATACATTGATTATACAATAGAAGCTCTCTGCATCGACGGGCCGGGCTCTCGCTCTCCCACATGGCGTCTCGCAAAGCGCAGCTAAGCCCAGCTGCGGCTCGGCCCTCTCCGACGCCCCGAGAAAAATGAACGTTCGCTTTCGGGGCTGGCGAGCAGCGGGGAGGGAGAGTCTGTGCGGGACGGGGAAACCCGCTCGGCTTTGCTCTCCCTCTGCCGGAGCTCCGGCGGGAGCTGATGCTGTCCCCCCCCCCCCCCCCCTTAATATAACCTGCCCATCACCATAGATACGTTGACATAAATATTTAAAGATGGCAGGGAGACAGACCGCGCAGACGGGAACCATTTGTTGAGTTTATTAGAAACAGAAACTTCAGGCGCAGCTACAAGCCTCTGTTTGCTGCATCCCCCCCCAGTGCTGTGGGGCAAGCGTGACCCCCAGGTCTATCACGGTGCTTCGGTTGCATTTGCAGAGCCAGGCACAGGGATTTTTGGATGAGCGGGCACCAGATTCTGGAGATCTCTCCTTAGACACGTGGATGAGATTCTTAATACTGTTTTTTCTAGTCAGAATGAAGACTTCGGCTGGCTCCCCAGTGCTGCAGCAGTCGGGTCTCCCCCGAGGCAACCGAGGTCCCCCCTCCCGCTGCCCGCTGCCGCAGGTCGGTCCATGCCCCGCAGATTGCCCTCGCTCCGCTCCCTGCCTTGAAAACCAGCATCGCAGGTTGGCTGCCTAAGTTATTCTTATGTGCTCTGGGGCTATTAGCCTCCCGCAGGGTGAACTCCTGAGCCTCGTTTCATGCATCTCCAAAATGCCCTATTTAAAGATTTTCGGTGATGCTGCTGTTGTTTTGTTTGTTTTGGGTTTTTTTACTACAAAAGGTAGATTGGAAATCCAAGCTATTTCTGTCATATTTTCCACAGAAAATAAGATGCGGTGGTTAAAAGCTCACTAGGACCTCACCCGCAAAATGACGTGCATTTTATTCCCACAGTTTGTCCATCATTTCTGCGCTGGCTGTGCGGAGGGCAGCGGCATTGCCACGCAAACCCGAGCCATGCAGCCGGAGTACCACGTCAGCAGCCATCCCGCGCTTCCCGGCGGACGAGGGACTCCCTTCCGCTCTCCCAAATCTCCCGGAGACCCTGGGTGTCGGGTGTTTAGAGCCGGCCTTGACGCTAATCGTTTTACACCCCGGTTGCCAACTCTCCAGGCACATGCACGAGGTGGGGAGGACACGGGACTGTCCTCTCCCCTCATCCCTCTCCATCTTTTTTTATAAAACACAAGTTTTTTTAAGGTGGAGCTGCTGGAAGGCTGGCGGCATCTCCTTGGGAGAAGCAGGCTCGAAGTCGCCGGGACTGGGTTTGCCAAGTCCTGCTGGTAAGAGACTGCCTGCTAAATCTGGGGCTGGGAAGCGGCTCAAGCTGCATCTGCTCTAACGGACCCCGGTGACTCATACCCATAGATGTCAGCTATGCCAAAACCCACAAGCGTGACACTGACTTTCATAAACAGGTTCACAAAAAAACAACCCCAACAGCCCGAGCCCAGCAGACGGAGGAAAAACACCGCAAGAGCCTCCGCTCTCTGCTGCTTCACTCTGCCTGCAAACCCAACTGTGAAAGCAAATTCAAATGGCCGCTCAGGGGCAGGGGGGATTTTTTTATTTGGGGTTTTGGGGCTTTTTTTTTTTTTTTTTTTTTTTTAACTTTATTAGAGTTTACTTTTTTCTTTCAGTGATGCAAGGCTTGGGAGGTAGGCAGCTTCTTCGCAGACGTGCCTGCAGCTGGCTGCTCTGTAAACAACTATACATTAGCATGGCACACTGCTGAGCTCTCAAACCAAGCCCGTCCTCCTAAAGAGGGAAGTCATCAGCCCTATTCATAGCGCTTACACTCGATACCGGCATGTGACACCGATACATGAACTGAGTTTGTGCAAATTAGTTTTACTTATTTATACAGCAGTATTTCATAAAGAGCTGATAAAGCCGCTGAGAGGCTTTGAAATGCAGTTCTGGCACTTTATAGACTGTACAGCAAGTAGCACGGCATGACAAATGAATATAGGACATCTGAAATCACACACAGTCTTGGGAAACAGTATATGTTACCTTGACACTGTGCCACGGTGGTGGGGTTTTTTTCTTCCTTTACGTTAAGGTCAAGATTTTCAAATGTGCTCAGCTTTGGACAAAGCTTGAAATCCTTTTCTACTTTCAAGTTTTGGAGAGGACTTTGTTGGTACAGCCAGATACCTGAACCCAGTTTAGGCCCAGTAGGCTTTAGCCTGTAACTGGGAGCTTCGTGGTGTAGGAGATGGAGGGGCTCTGCCCCTGCTTCCCCTGGCAGAACCACATCTGTACCTGAGCCCCGGGCAGCACGTGCTCCAACACAGCCTGAAGGAAGGTTCCGGAAACGGGACTCTGTTACCTCCAAACCAAATTGTTTGCTAATATAGTTTCTGGAGGGTATGAAAAGGTTTATTTCTCATTTTCCATTTTCCTTCACTTCCCAACGTAAGAGAAAAAAAGGCAGAAAGCAAGAAAAGAAAAGCAACAGTGACCAACAAAAAAACCCAATCCCAAGCTCCCCAGAAGCAGTTTCAATGCTGACTTTGTGGCAGTGATTGCAGCTGGGGTTGCCGGCTCTCCAGTGCACAAAAGTTGATTTGAGAGTCATTTTCCTTCATAGCCGGTGGGGCTGCTGCTGCTGAAGGCCTTATCGGTTCACAGCTGGTTCCTTCCTCTCCCTCGCACAGATTCTCCACGCGGTGACTCCGACAGTTTTTCTGGAAACAGCCACATAAAGTGCGCGAGAGGCGCCTCGGTTCATGTAGTCTCCCATCTTCAACCTCTCCGTTTGGTTGGGGATGGGGGGGTGTGTATTTTTCTTTTAATATTTATAGCTGCAATGGATGAAGGTGCAGAAAAAAAGATGTGGGATGCTATGAGGTAGCACGCGAGCAGCTTCGGGACCCTGCCGTTATCCTTTGGATTGATGAGCAAGAGCCAAACAGGATTACGGCTATTGCCGTAACCAGATGGGTCGTACTGATAATTTGGGATAGCAGTTACATGCATAAATAGCCTTGTGAACCTCCGGCTTCGTTGGTAAGGCTGGATGAGTGACTGTGGCTTAGAGACAAAGGGTTTATGCATCCATGGCAAGGCTGCAATCGGGGACATACTCAGCATAAGTAATTGGGGAACGGGGCCAACTTCTCTTCATCCCCAGTCCCGCTGCCACGGCGTGCCGTGGGCTGTTGCTGAGGGGCAAAGGAGGGTAGTATGAACACGACGGAGCCCTGGACCAACTCATCCCTGAGGGCAATGGGATGATTTTGGAAGAAGTTGTCTCATTTTCAGCACGCGCGTAGGAAACGCGTGCTAA
>NW_010564410.1:0-1193 GCF_000687285.1 Phaethon lepturus | reverse complement strand
CCTGCTTACGGGGTGCGTGGCAAGGGAAGACTCCATCGAGTGTGAAAAGGTTTGGCTCAGAAGCTGCTCCCTGAAATGCTCTCGCTAGAGGAGAGTTCCCAGGCAGGAGGGCAGGTTTCCATGTACGATGCTGCAGGTGGGCACCGTGTTCATATTTATCACGGCAAGGTGCCGACCTACGCTGGAGCTGCTAGGTGCTGCCTTTACCAGCAGTCCTCTTTCTTACGCTCTGATTATGTGACGTACTGTCCTGCCCCTCGAAGAAGCAAATGAGCTCGTTGGAAGCATAACGTGGGGTGGGAGCAATTTCTATTTCTAGGGGTGAGCAACTGGGCCAAAGTGGGTTTCAGCCAAAAGACTGGGAAATTTCATCGTGCTTCTGTTGCACAGCTTCGTTGGGGTTTTTTTCTTAACTAAAATAATAATAAAATTTCTAAGCCATAATGTGAGGTTTACTTGAACTGTCGACACATGTAACACAAATCTCTGTGGTGGGCAGCCCTGAAGACCCCAGATGCCCATGTTATAACCCCAAATGCCCCAATAACCAATGGTCATCCTGAGCAGTTCTACCGAATTTGTTGCAATTGCTTGCAGTAATAAAGCCACAAGCTTAGGCAAAAAGCGTTCAGCACATCAGAGCCTAGGATAAAACAGGAGGGGGAAATGAATGAGGAAATGCTGCTCTGAATTTCACACTGCAGCTTTTAACATAAAAATCCTTTTCTTTTTTTTGGGGGGAGAGATGGTCCCCTTATGGATGCCTCCCAAAACTTCTGTATATGAAAATACAAATCCTGCTGCAGCCTGCACCCATTCACAGCAGTTTCCACCCTGCCCCCATCCCGGGCTGCCAGGTGAGGTTTAGGGGATGGTGGTGAGGTTTAAGGGATGGTGGTCAGGTTTAGGAGATGGTGGTGCCACAGCCCCCCAACCCCCCCCCCCATGGCTGCCACTTGCGTGTAGGAAACACTTTGTTGTGAGCCCACGCCTGGTGGGTGGAAAAAAGAGGAGAAAAGGGGGAAAAAAACAAAAAAGAAAAAAAAAAGGAAAAAAGAAAAATGGGGGGGGAAGAGAAAAAAAGGAAAAAAGAAAAAAGAGAGGGGAATACAAAAGAAAAAAAGGAAAAAAGAAAAAGGGGGAAAGGAAAAAGGAAAAAAGAGGAAAAAAATGGAAAAAGGGGAGGAAAAGCA
>NW_010564409.1:33859-34329 GCF_000687285.1 Phaethon lepturus | reverse complement strand
GTGCACATTGCTGGCTCATATCCAGCTTTTTATCCACCAGGACCCCCAAGCCATTCTCAGCAGGGCTGCACTCAATCCCTTCATCCCCCAGCCTGTACCAGATGTTGCCCGGACCCAGGTGCAGGACCCTGCACTTGGCCTTGTTGGACCTCATGAGGTTCACATGGGCCCATTCCTTGAGCTTGTCCACATCCCTCTGGATGGCATCCCATTCCTCAGGTATGTCAACTGCACCACTCAGCTTGGTGTCATCTGCAAACTTGCTTGAGGGTGCACTCGATGCCACTATGTCATTGATGAAGATATTAAACAGTACTGGTCCCAACACTGACCCCTGAAGGACACCATCTGGACATTGAGCCATTGACCACTACCCTCTGGGTGTGACCACCCAGCCAATTCCTCATGCACCCAATAATCCACCCATCAAATCCATCTCTCTCCCGTGTAGAGAGAAGGATGTTGTGGGT
>NW_010564409.1:17437-33719 GCF_000687285.1 Phaethon lepturus | reverse complement strand
CCCAAGTAACTAGTGATAGGATGAGAGGAAATGGCCTCAAGTTGCGCCAGGGGAGGTTTAGATTGGATATTAGGAAAAATTTCTTCACTGAGAGGGTGGTCAGGCATTGGAACAGGCTGCCCAGGGAGGTGGTGGAGTCGCCATCTCTGGAAGTGTTCAAAAAACATGTGGACGTGGCACTTCAGGACATGGTTTAGGGGACATGGTGGCGCTGGATTAATGGTTGGACTTGATGATCTTGAAGGTCCTTTCCAACCTAATGATTCTATGATTCTGTGATTCTGTGAAAGACAACATCCATCAGTAACTCTTCCCTTGTCCACTGATGTGGTCACTCCATCATAGAAGGCCACTAGGTTGGTCAGGCAGGACTTGAAGCCATGCTGGCTGTCTCGAATCATCCCCCTGTCCACCATGTGCCTTAGCATAACTTCTAGGAGGATCTGTTCCATGATCTTCCCAAGCACAGAGAGGAGACTGACAGGTCGGTAGTTCCCAGGGTCCTCCTTGCTACTCTTTTTAATAAATGGGTGCAATGTTTCCCTTTTTCCAGTCTCCAGGGACTTCACCTGACTGCTGTGACTTTTCAGATATCATGGGGAGTGACTTGGCAACTACATCAGCCAATTCCCTGAGGACTCTGGGATTCATCTCATGAGGTCCCATAGACTTGTGTATGTTCAGGTTCCTCAGGTGGTCTTGAACACGATCTTCTTTTACTGTGAGTGGGACTTTGCTCCTCCAGTCCCCATCTATTATGGAAGCATATAATATAATCTGTATAATCTCAATGGATAAACATAATGTCCATTGGATCTGTGAGGGGAGATCCAGGCTGGGGAGTCAGGTGTCCGTGGTCCCTCAGGGAGACCCAGGTTCCTGGAAACATGCTGCAGTATTTTGAAATCAGCAACATTTTGAAATTACTTGAAATCAGACCTCTCAGGCATCATCTGAGAGAGGTCATTTTAGAGAGCAGGTAGCTGGGAGTATGAACAGGGAATGGCCCTATGTTCCTTGTCTTTATAGCCTATTTAACACAGGTCTCCTTAGGTGTTAGCACCTTGTCATCTTGCTAGGTGGGGAGTGGGGTACCTAATGCAGGGTGACGGAAAAGGGAAAATAGTTCCCAGTCCTCCAGCACCTTACCCCTTTTTGTGCTTGTATATAGGTTTTCACAGCCTGTTCTCCCTCCACTCAGCAGAGGAGCAGAGGAAACATCCATCTTTCTGGAGCCCACACCTCTGTGTGGCTGGATTGACAAGGGAAGGGAGCACGTGCCACTGCTATAGAGAAATAAGAAGAAAACAAGACAGTTCCTGCAGCACTTAGAGGAAATATAACTGTGTCAGAATCTGGAAATGGACTTTTCATGGAGAACATATATACTTTTAAAAGCCAGATTGGAAAAGATTAACAGGCTAAAGATGTGGTCTCTACGTGCTGATGCCAATGGACTGTGCTACACACCAGCATTTGTTTTTATTTCCCTGCTGTTAGCTATTGCAGGTATTCTCTTTATGCCTGCATTTTCATATCCTGCCTTTTAATATCATTTATTTGTTTTTCTCTCACTTGTTTTTTTATATTAGTCCCAGGAAATGCATTAACTGCCCTAGTGGTTTAATAATTCCTCCTTGCTTCAGGAAGATTGTTTTCAATATTTTTGTGCAAAGATTAAAACATTCAGTCAAAGTGCCTGCCTTTCTCATAGTTATTAGAGGACAGTATTTATCTCGCCTGTACAATGCTGGCAGTTTTTCCTAGAAAAACATCTTCCATTTGGGAGATCTTAAACTCTAATACAATAAATGCAATAAGAGCCACCACAGATCATGAGCAAGACAGACAGATACCAAGTGAGGGAAAAATATAAGAAGCCAGGTATTGTTTTTATCTTATGGAGACAGGTTGTGGCTATTAACAGCTTCTAATTCCCACTGACAGCTCATTATGCCCAGTTAGTTACAGTGTAGCTCTCTTCCCATTCTCTCCAGAAATGCAGTAAACCAGATAGTAAAGGATCCATTCTTCCATGTGCTGGGGAAATGTAAGCAAGAAAGTGAGGACTGATGGCTGTTAACAATAGCATTGCCATTTAAGAATTCAAGAGACTCTCTGAGGAGCCAAACCTGTGTCAAATGTGAAAGGAAAGGGGTTTGTGAAATAATTTCATCCCTATAATGAAATCGCTGACATGAAATCCCAGTTGCTGAATTATTTAGAGGAGGAAAAAGTAGTAAGTAAATTTGTCTCTCAGAATCTGCTTTTGCTTTTCCTAAAATCATTGCTTCTGTATTTTCTGCTCACGTATTTTTCTCTGGAGGTTTTTTATATCTACAAATTCCAGGTAGACTTTCACCCAGCATAGGCTTTTAACAGTTTCTTTTATAAAGTAAATCATACAGTATGAAATAATGAAGACAGCCAACAGATTGAACTTGGGATACAATACCCAGTAGCAACAATCAAAGAATCTTTTTGGGAATATACATTTTATGTGAATGAAACGTGCAAGGAGTTCTCATATTGACCAGTGTCGATGTCTCAGCCGAAGTTCTCCTCTCTCTGAATTCATGTAGGCCAAGTGGACCTTGCTAAAGGTCTTTCAAATGAGAGGTGAAGTCCAGGTCTTAACTGAAGTGGGGAGAAATGTCTGAGAAGAGTTCATGCTCTTAAATATCTTTTTATTTTTCAGATGCTTCTTTCACTTAGATTTTGTCTGAGTGTGGTTTATGAGTTGAATTTCTTTGTGGAGATTTGGTCAGAGCACAGACATAGCCTGCAGAAGACTTTTCCTGTGTGCTTCTCTGGGTTTGGGAACTGATCTCACTGGACACACACGTGTTTAAGTTTAGCTGTTTTCCAGAATTTCCCTAGAGTTTAATCAGGACAAAACTCCTATTATTGTAAGAGCCCTTTTACACTTAACACTAAGAGTAACAATCACTTCTGCCAATATATCTTTGTAAATAAATATTGATTGGGCATTTGCTTTTTGCTTGTTTTCAAACATCAATGTATATGACTCACTCCATTCTTTACAATTTTCCTTCACATCGTTACGCTAACACATTTCTTTGGCGACCTGCTGCAGACAAATCTTTTCTAATAGGGTTTTCCATCTCCTGTGCAACACTAATCCTTTACGCCCTCCCCCTTAAAATTCTCAACTTTTTCACTTCAAGCCCTAATTACTCATCTCAACCGTCTGCTGGTTGTTACTCTGTCAAGTGTGATTGCACATCTAACTTGCACAGTGTCATTTCTTTTCCCTAGTGGTTTTCCACAGAATTATCGATGGAACTACAACAAATAATGACCAGTAAACACTTCTGGAAATATAATGAAAATACAGCTATTAAAATGGGACTGAGTATTCACAGAAGATGAAAGTTAACTCTTGGCAGAATTCTGGCAGTCAGGGAGATCTTGCTTGGTATGACTCCAAGTATTCAGAAGGAAACAATACACTGTCATGGAAGATTGCAAAACATCAATGAACAAGCAGTTGTCATTTCTGATAAGTTAGATATCGTAGCTTCTGATAAGTTAGATATCGTAGCTGTATTAATTATAACAGAAAAAATTATTCGTAGTATGCATCTCATCACATTTTCCTTTGGGTTTTTTTTTTCCACATAAATGGACTTATTTTACAGTGATAGTCAGTAAAGTAAACTAAATAATATACCCGAGACTAACCAGAACCTGTAAGACTGAAAAATGGACTACACATTTTCACTTTCTCAAATTACTTCTCTTTGAATATCTTGAAAGCAACATTGTCAGTTTTGGTCTTTGAATGATTTTTTATGTCTAAGAACTTAAGTTATTATTTTTTTTCAGAAGGAAATCTCAAAACAACAGATGCTTAGTACAGTATGAAAAACCTTAAGGTTACTTGCTTTAAATGAGATATCACAAGATTACTGTAAATGTTTTATAGCTAATACTGGGGGAGTAACATGCAATAACATCTACCTTCTATCAGTCTGTCTTGCTCGTCTTTAGTATGCCCATTTTTTCCCCTCATTAATATGCATTAGTGATAAAAGCTGTTCCATATGATTACACTGTGGGATGATCTTGTAGAAATGTTGCAGGAACTGAAATAAGTAGGCTTCATCTGTCAGTGATGCTGGAGACCCATAAAGCTTATTTTATTTCTGAGACAGATAATAAGGACACTGTTTAACAATGTTAGAGTCCATGATCAAACTTTTTATACCATAGGATATTTATAAAGCCATGCTGTTACTTCTATTCCGAGAACAAAAATTTATGGTTTAAAATATCTGACAAGTTGCTGGTTCAATAGCTACTTTAGAGCTGATACCACAAAAAATTATGCATGTACCCAGGTTTAAGTGCAAGCATGGCTATGATGGTTTCAAGAGGAGTATTACTGGGATTAGAAACGCATGTTTATTTTGTGTGATGAGAAGGCCAAGGGGATTTTAATTCCCTGCTTCAAGCATCTTTCAATACCTGTTTCTTTAGATAAAGCTAGTGATGATGGAAAAAAAACCCCAACAAAACCACTGCATTTCTTTATTACATGTATTCTATTTAAACCAAGGAAAGAGTGGGAAACAAAGAAACATTCTGGAGAGGAGGCCACAGTGGAGTAAAAGGTTAACCATGGGGTATGAGTATGATGAAAACGGTTTTACTGCTCAGAAGAAGGGCTGATATGGAAAGCAAGATAGATAGAGATTATAAAAAAGGTGGCATTCTCTTCAATTAGCCTAGCCTGGAAATAAACTGCAGAAGTTCCTGTTGGAATTAGGACAAAAAAAAAAACCCTAATCTCCAGTTTAAAGGTTCTGTGATGGTTCTGCTATAGACTTTCAATCAGAGGTTATGATAGAAAAAAAATCTTCTTTAGGTGGAGATTTGTAAATTTAGAAAAATAATTTAGAGTGAGACTGGATATGGTGGCCCAGACTGCCCTTCCCAGTCCTGTTTGGTTATGCAGCTGCTGTTTGAAACAAATATTTACCCTCCCACCAAATATTTCTTCTTTGTTCTGTGGAATTAAAGACTGTTACCTGAGTGCATGTCTTTAATTCTCATGTCTTAGGTGAGGGCCATTTATTAACTCTGAAAAGTCCTTAATGTTTTAATGAATCTAAAAGACTTTTGTGGAACTGGGACAGTCAGGACATGTTTCTTTTCATCCTCAGGTACATTGAAAATGATAATTTATGGAAATCAAGTTTAAACTGCTACAGTTTTTCTCCTGTTATTTAGCTATTGTGTTGTGAACATGAGAGAGAGTATTTATGAACAGTTTCTTAACACCAGTGTGCAGCCTCACATCACCATGTGGCTTTCTTATAATATCTTAGGTGATTAAGGTTGTTCCAGTAGACCAGTCAATGCTTTGTGATTTATTCTCTCTTTTACATCCCAAGTGATACGCCATGGTAATACAGCATAGCAGCTGCCTCACACCCTGGTTTAACCATTATTTGACATTGTATGAAGTCATAGTAACAAGAAGTCCAAATTCAGTATCTGTTGGCTTTCTCACAGCACAGTAATTGGGTGATGATTTTTAGCTCCTAGCTGAAATGTATCAGAACATGCGTTTTTCTGCTTTCCTTTTTCCCCATGAACTGTAAGTTTTTCAGATTCGCTGGTCTAAGAACTTTGTGGTTTGGGACACTGACATTTCAAGCTGCACATCTGATCTGATGTGATTGTCTAAAATGTAGATCTGCCTTTGTGTCTGAACTTGTGGCCTAAAATTAATATTTAATAAGTGAAAAGAAATATGCACTTGTAAAATGAGATTCATCTCAGGGTAAAGCAGCTAAGATGAAACATGCCCTAAAACTACCTAGGTACCTATTTCATACTGTTAATTACAAGAAGAACCTCTGGCAACAAGGTCAGAGGTAGAAATCTACAGTCTAGGTATCTAAAGTGAGGTCAAAGCCACATGTAACATGTATCTAGGAAGCTTAAGATGTAGGTTGTCCTAATGCCTCTCAATTCTGAAAAATTCTGAAAAAAACCAGAAAATTCTGACTCCCTGGATGTGGCTTCCATCTGGGTGTGCAGTCTCATTTCCAAGAGCTTTTGCTTTTTTCTTAGAAACAGATAACATCAGGCCTCGTCTTATTTAAGGTACAGAACATTTCCCCTTATCCTGGGACTTCTGTGATCACTTTGCATTTTGTCCTTTTCAGATTTTTAGCTGCTCAGCAGTATAAAGACAACTCCTAAACACTGAGAACTCACAGCTGATAGACTGGAGAAAGTTAGTGTCTACTCCCACATATGTAACTGTGGCCCATGAGGGCTTCCAAGAGATGCCCTTCTCTCACCAGGAGGTTGTCCTGTCTGAGGTTGTCATGGCTCAGTGCTAGGCTAAAGTGCCTCTTTTTATTCCCTGTTCAGCATTCTTGATTGCACTTCACTTGAGTCTTTAGGGAAAGCCCTAACAAACTGTGCAAATCAATGATAGTTTAGAAATTCCCCTTTCTGCTGCTTTCTGGCATGCCACCCTTTGCTTTTAGTGCTTGGACTTACAGAACTGACTGAGACATTCATGAACCATGATGGAGAGCTCCTGGTGAGATGCTTGGACATCTCTGTTGAAAAACACTGATGACTTTGTTGCAGTGTAATCACTCCCAATAGGGTGGTAGTTAAAATCTGCCATATGTTCCCATGTTTCAGTCGTATCTGCTTGACTCCTGAGGACTTTTGTACAGCCATAATACTTTTGAAGCCATCTTTCATAATATTTGCTCACAGAAATTACATGGGGTTTTGGGACACAAGTAGTAGTCTCATCACAAATGAAGAGGAAAATGTTTCTGTTGAGACGCTCACAAGTTAAAGTTAAAAATGCAAGAACAATGTTTCACTAAGGACCCAAATCCTCCTGGTGAAACCCCAACCGGTGCACCGATCATTAAAATGTATAGCAGAAGGTATCATACAGTCTTTGGTTGACATTATTCCAAAGCCTGTTCAATGGTAACTGTAAAGTGATTTGGAAAATTTCTTAATCTATACAGTACTGTCCCACATTGTAAACCATCGTCGCAGTCATCCCTAGCTGACACCCGTAGTGTTATGCTAGGTAGGTTCCCCAAAACTGGAAGAAGCAAGATACCAACTTATTTTCTGGTCTTGAAAGGTGGTCCTTTTGGTGCAGCACTGCAGTGGTGCAGTACTACAATACTTGTTTATGTCTTTGTTCGTGCTGTGTCCATTAGCTGCATAGAGGACATATGGACAGCAGGCTTGTAATTTAGCAAATTTTTGTGATTACTAAATCAACATGATTTAACAGAGAAACACTGTTGAAGCAAATGATAAATGATGAAATGTTACATGTAACACTTTCTTGTATTTTATATACGAAGTGCACACACTGTCACTCTGGAGTTTGTTAGTGGATGATATCAAAGTTGAATTTTTACAGTAATTTAACAGGTTCTCTTAGATAAAAACCACAGAGCTGGGATGGCTGCTTAGTTGCTGTCTTTTTCTGGCATACTAACACCTCTAAAAGTAAACAGGCCAGATCCATCGCTTTACTGGTCATTATAGCCTAAACTAAACAATAATCAGTCTGCGAGATTCAGAGGATTAAAATCAGTTTTGTCTTTCCCTTCAGTATTAATGCATAGCTATCAGGCTGCACAACTGCTTCTATCAAATTCACATTTATACGTGTATAGTATAACTGAGCAGTTAATGCAGTTTCAGTCTATGATATTACTCAGTGTTATTCTCTGGTGTTTCACTGCTAATCCTCTGTATAACACAGACCATATATGCTATAACATTTCTAGAGGCAACTCAGTTTTATAGTTCTGTAGGCACTTTTATTCTAACCTAATATTTCTCCTTCAATTATTTTGTTTTTCTCGTATATTGTCTTTTGAACTTACATTTCCAAGTGTTAATGAGCTTTTTGTTGTAGTTATTCTGAGTTTGAAAGGCTCTGCTATTTTTAACGCAAGTGAAGAAAAATAATGGACGCTTCTCTAACTGGAAAAAATATTATACCATTATTGAATAAAGTTTTACAATGCCTTGCCAGAACACTGATGCAGGGGTCATTTGGATGGCTAATACTGTCTCTCAACAGGTTCTGAGAGATGCAGGGGTTACATTAGGTTCCAGAAAGGATCTGCAGCAAAGATGCCTCACCCGATTAGGAGACATGCATTGTTTCATCTGGCAAAAAAAGGCAGCGATGTAAGAGGGGAATAAAAGGCAAGAACTTTACACTGCTGAAGAAAATAGAGAAAAAAGTAGGTATTTAGATACATCTGCCTTGTCTGTTCAACACAATAGGGCAGGAGAACTGGAAACCTTCAAATGACAGTTTCTATTGACCAAAGCAATAGCATAATCTCATTAAAAGGAGGAGCATGGGAAGATGCAAAGCTGCCCAGGGGCTTCTAACTGTTCTAGTACTATTCGTTCACCCTTTATTTAACACCACCATTAGAAAGCCTAATGGACTGTTTATATCACACTATTAGACATATGGCAAGATCTTCAGTAATTGGAGTGTGATATATAGTAATGGGCTATTGTTTGCTTGGTGCTACCTACGAGGCCAGTGCTGAATACTTATTTCCTGCATCTTCCAGATATAAAGACACAGATGAGGCTGCCAGAGATAAATGTGAGGGTGGAAACAAGCTTTCCCGAGGCCCTAGAAGCTGAAACATTAGCTGGTTGTTTTGTCTGGATTTTTTACACAGAATGGTGAGTTATTTGATAATATCAGCTTGAGGCTATGCTTAGATCATGTTTCTTCAGAAAACTGTCTGGAAGGCTATGCCAGACAGCAGTGCCATTAAATATATATTACAAATGCTCCAACAAATCAGGTAATTAATTGCAATTCATTTCTATGGGAGAGGCCATTTGATATTACTATTCTTCTTATGGTAGATTAAGTTTGATGATGTTGCATTATGATATTCTTTCTGAGCCATTAAGACCTATTATTGACTTTGGAGAAAACATACTTAAAAGCAGGGTTTTTTTAATTTACGTTTGAAATACATTTCTGAAGTGGTAAAGACATTAGCAATGTTAAATTTGCTTTCCCTTCTTCTGGAAAATAAATATCAAATTTGCATGACTGAAGGTAAATCAACAAAACTCTTGCAGGGCAATTTAAAAAATAAGAAAGCACTCTCCCCCTCCACAATCCCCATTTTTGTCAGGCTAGCCTTCGTGCCTTTCTGGAGTATGAGCACACTGTAGGGTTAATGCCATTTATTTTTGCCGTAGCAATGTAATGCTAACCAACAAAATAAGAAGGTTATGTAACTCCCACAGCCACATTTATAAACTCCAAACAGCAGTTAATATTTGTTTTTTGTTTTTTGTAATGACTTCAAATAATGAAGTCTACATAGGAGAACAATATTCTGTAAGGGCTTGATCATGTTCTTGATGCCCACCTTCATGCTGGGGTGCTCTGGGACTGTGTATTTGCAGGGCAATATCTAGGGCTGTTTCTTCTGCACAGTGGAGAGCAATTGTATTCTTTTGGCAAAGACCAAGGTAGGCTGCCAGCACTGCTGGCTGGTGAGTTAGAAGACCAGACCTTGACAGAGGAACAGCCCCTGCTTTTTTTTTCTTAAAGAAGTTGATGACATTTCCTACCTGCAAAAGACTGGAGAAGTTTGGACATGTGATCTTCAAATTATTCTTAATATGACAAAACAATATCTGTGCAGAACAATAGGTTGCCTTTGGATGCTGTGCTTTGGTGAGGGATACAACTTGGAGAACCTGATTCTTCTTTCAGAGCAATTTAATCTCAGTTCTTGCTGTAAATTTTCAGCTGATAGACATTAAAGTCGTAAATAATTAGAAGGTCATGTATGCCTACAAATTCCTGAAGTGCGGCATCTATAGGGAATTTGTTTAGGAATAAAGGGCAGCAAAGCAATGAAAATGATTTTCCTGCAAATGAAAAATAAACTCTTCCAGTAATCAATGGACAGGAGCAATCAATACCAAATTTAAAGAAAAAAAATCAATAGCACCCAAAACACGACTCCCCTTTTGCACAGGTTATCCTATCATAATGCTTTCTCATCCTGTGGCTTGGAAAATTCCAGTATGTCTGCATACAAATTCTCTTCCATCAACAGCGTCCAATTCCCTTCTTCAGCCATATTATTGGGAGACTGTGGATATGGATTTTGAAAAAAATGGGAAAAACCACACACTATTGTCTCCATTTCTGCCATAAATCATAAAGGAGTCCTGTTCAGGACTTTTTGTAGCAGTTGTGCTCCATAAAAGTTATTCTATCCCTTCGTAATAGGTTAGCATAAATGTTGTGCTCCTTAATAATTTTTAGTAAAATAGTGTCAGAGTGGCATCATAATACAAATTACTTATCAATGATTTTTAAAATATTATAATAAAATTAAAAACATTGCTAAATTGCTGGACAAAAAATAGCACTGATAAAACAAAGTTACAGACGGATCTTATAATGACAAATTACTGAGCAGTAAAATATGACCAAAAGCAAGACACTTCATAAAAGAGACAACTAGTCCCTACTGTATATAGGAAAAGAGAGAAATTGAAAGTAGAAATCAAATTAACCTAATTATTTTCCCTGGAATCTTGTCTTGTGTACAGGAATGTTTTCAGTGAATATGTGTAACTGAGAGTTTCAGTAAGAAATTAGTCACATTTGCAACACAGTCCAATGGTACTGAGCAAATAGAAATGACTGCAGGTTTTATGAGCTTTCTTTGCTACAGTTCATCACCACAGTGAAAATTTTATTGTGGATCTAATTAACACAAAATAAAGTTAATAGGGTGACTTAAAAAACAATTGCAATTGCAATATATTTTCCCCTCCGTAAAGACATAATTATGTGCATTTTTGCCTTTATAAAGGCTTTACGCTAAAGCATTTACTGTTCCTGACAACTGAAAGGGGAGAGGGTGGACAAGTTCTTGCACAGCTCATTACAATCACAATCATGAAAAACAAATTCAGATACCCACTATCAGACAGTGATAGAATCAATCCATCCCAAGGTTAAAATAAGATCCAAACCAATTCACTAAAGGTTCACTCATAGGGCAATTTGTTTTCATCAGCATGGTTGTCTTCCCAGTGAAACATCTGGTAAAGCATATGTTGCATCAATGTAAAAAACTTCTCAACCTTCTGAATAAATGGTTCTTAGAAATGTAGTACTTGTCAGGGTAAAGTGAGTCAATTATTCATGAAGTGTACAGTTGTCATGAGAGATTTAGATATTAATTTCCAGTCTCTGAAATTAAACCAGGAACTTTAAAGACTCATAATAATTTTCAAAAGAAGGCATTTATTCAGAAAAAAGTAATTTGATAAATAGAATAAATAACAGACATAAACATTTTGATATACACTTTGCAGCATGTATCTAACGAGCAAAAGTACAGAAAAGAATGGAGAAGGTCAAGGAAGTGTGTGGAACTGCGGTACTGAAATGTAAGAAGCATTTTGAAGATTTGTGCTTGATTAATGTGAAAAACTCCCTCCAAAGCCCTGTGCAAATACCTGCTAACCCACCTTTACTGTAAACATCCACTTACCTGCTGATTCATTATTATTTTTATTTTGCCGTTTCACCATGCTGTATCTCAATCTGCAATTGTTAAAGGCAGCTATTAACAATGGATTCTTTCTTTCCTCTGCCTTTATTCTGTCTCATCTTTTAAGGTTCCAATTCTCTAAGAGTCTGACTTTTACCACGTGTTGGACACCTGGTATTTCTTTTTTCTTTTGGGTGTTTTCTTCAGTGCCTGATAACCTCAGGGTGGATTACTACATGCTTACCAGTGTAAGGCATCCTACCTACCTGTGATATTGCACTGTCTTAATGACCAAGGTCCTCTCATTTGCCCGGCGCATGTCTGACAACAGAATAAAGTGTGCCTGTGTTTCATGGTTCACAACTACACAAATAACTCTATGGTCTCATCCCTTCTTGGAATTGAGGGAAGAAATTTCCTAGTCTCACTAGATTTTTATTGAGCAAGTAGTCCACTTATCAGGGTGATGATGCATTTTGCGGGGGATAGGGTGTTCCTGATTCTGCCTCAGGCTTTGAGTTGTCTCTTCTTTCAGAGAAGCTGGGATTTTGTGCAACTTCACATGGTGCTGCCAGAAGTCACAAGCAGTTTTGGAGATAGTTCTGGAGCGAATGGAAGGAGTGAATTGCGGTTACAATAACAATTACAAACAACAAAAACGACGACAAAGTGCGTAATGTGCACTGGTAAGTATGACTGATATAATGACAGCACCTAATCAGACCATAGCTAGAACCCACCTGAGGTCATGTTCCCATGCTGATCACTGAAGATGTCCTCCTGCCACTTCTGTGCAGCAAGTATGCAGGTCCAAAGATTAGTATGGAGACATAGCTTTTGATGTTTTCTCTGTGCTGCTACTGTGTATGCTCTCCTCACTACCTGCCTTAGACTTCCTTAGCCACTCTTCAGTAAGTAATGACAGATTTATGAGAGTTAACAGACCATGACTGCAATATTCCCTCAGTGATGGCAATTAATTGCTAACATTCTTCATGCTTTACCTGTGTCGTGGTTTAGCCCCAGCCGGCAACTAAGCACCACGCAGCTGCTCGCTCACTCCCCCATGGTGGGACATGGGAGAGAATCGGAAGAATAAAAGTGAGGAAACTCATGGTTTGAGATAGAAACAGTTTAATAGGTAAAGCAAAAGCCTCACACAAGCAAAACAAAGCAAGGAATTAATTCATTGCTTCCCATGGGCAGGCAGGTGTTCAGCCATCTCCAGGGAAGCAGGGCTCCATCACGCGTAATGGTTTCTTGGGAAGACAGACGCCATCACACCGAATGTCCCTCCGCCCCTTCCTTCTTCTTCCTCCCAGCTTTATATACTGAGCATGACATCACATGGTATGGAATATCTCTTTGGCCAGCCTGGGTCAGCTGTCCCGGCTGTGTCCCCTCCCAGCTTCCCGGGCACCCCCAGCCTGCTCGCTGGCAGGCCAGCACGAGAAGCTGGACTGTCCTTGCCTGCTTAGCAACAACTCAAAACATCAGTATGTTATCAACATCTTCTCATCCCAAATCCAAAACGTAGTCCCATTCTCACACTAGCTTCTGTGAAGAAAATTAACTCTATCCCAGCTGAAACCAGGACAAGCTGCAGTCAGGATGTTTCTTTCTCTTTCCATAACTGCACCTTACTATTATCATTCCTGCCTTTGTCACCCCAAAATAAGACATCTGCAATGGATTTTACACAGACTCAATTATTGATGCACCTGGAAAAGGTCCAGATTATACTCTTACAAGAAGGAAGATTCCGAAGAACCTTGATTACAAATTCTTGCAAATGGGTAAGAAAAAGGAAATTGAATAGCAGGTATTTCTAGGTACTGAATATTTATAACAGTATGAGGCTTTAGTAGTGCGTTCCCTCTAAAACATATAAGTCTATCATTAATGATTAAAGAAGTAATCCCTGTTTTCATTAAAAAGAAGCACATTTCCACTCTTCATTTTTCAAAGAAATGTTTGAAAATGTGAATCAAGCATAATAAATGCGATGTCACTTCCCTGAGTCCACAGAGACTGAAATAATAGCCCTGACATTGACAACATGCCTCAGGCAGCTCAGTGCAACATTAACTGCAAGACACTTCTCAAGGAAATACAAGAAGAGGGACCCTGTGTGTCTGGCAACACAGAGTGCAGTGGGCCCTGCTCTCCCACACACCCAGCGCAATTCACTTACTAAAGCTTCTGGGACATCTCTGTTGCCATCCCTACCTCTGTGGGATGAAATGCAAGAGTTGCTAAGAAGAAGAGATGGATGGCTTGCTGCCGCATTTGTTGAGAATGCTGTCCCAGGGGGCTGTTCTTCTTCATCTGGGTGGCAGAGAGGGTTATGTCCTAGAGTTACAAGAACAAATATATACTTTTATCTCCAGAATATGTCAAAGGGCAGTATGTATCTTTGTGGCTCTAAACAGGAAGTTCTACTACATCCAAAGGCAGGAGAAGGTAGTCCAAAAGACAGAGGAATCTTTGCATGACAGAACTTCTACTGTTTATCAGGAGAATTGAGAAATACAGAAAAGCAACTATTTCATAACGTACCATAGCTTACTAGGAAGGTACTTACCAAGACATTGTGCAGGGATTACACCAAACCACATGGATAATAAATAACTTAATTTCTGTGGTTACCTAAGGTCCAAATTCTTGTCTGAGCATGGAGTACAAACTTCAAGCCCAGAACATTATCTAGGAAATCACTAAAAGATAAAAAAACCTGTGACTGCTCTTAGTACATTAATTAGGACACTGAATTTTTGTTATTGATTTAATTATAATTTGTTCACATTTTTATGAGGAATAGATTATTACTACCACTGTATTCAAAAATAGATATAAGCATTATGGAAGACATAGTCTGGAATAAGTGAGTCATCCTTATACTTCAAAGCATCATAGACCCTAAGATTTAGATGAAACAAAGGCAAGTTTAAGCTCGTATCCTATAGATCAAGAGTGACAGCAAGTACAGAATATTTTAAGAAATAGAATTGTGCAAAATAGATTTTTTTTTTCTACACTTGAAAAGTCTGAGTCCTATGTGCAGTGATTTTATGAATGGAATTGGATGGGATAAGTAGTAGTCCAAAGATGATGCCATCTGCAGCCAGGGCAGATGGGCAATGATGTCACAACAGTAATATCTGCAATGAGTAGAACAGAACATATTTTGTAGCAAAGAACAATGCGTTCTATAGCTTTCATGATGCTGACAACCTTGGACTGGATGGCAGGTTACGTGCACACCCAAACTGGGGTTCTTAACATGGAATTCTCTAAACTGAAGAACATGTGAGTGGAAAAAGGATGACTTTCTGAGTCTAACTTGACCTGGGATTAGAGAGCTAGGTTTATAGTCCTCTCTTTCTTTCTCTTCCCTCTTTCTCGACATATAGTTGCTTAGGTTTTCCAGTTTCCCAGGGGTTACTGACTGACTGGTAGGTGAGAAAGAAAACGTTTAGAAAGTTTCAACTTAAATTTTTCAGGGTCAGAGATAATGTGCTCAGTGAGGATCTGAATAATTTTTTTGATTCTAGAAAAGGTTCCTCTCACAAGCTGAATTTATTGTTTCTGCCGCTGGCATCCTGCACATAAACTGTTCCTCTTTCTGATCCCCAATTTATTTATGCACATGAATTCTACACGACACGTGTTACTGTGAGAATTATACATAGAGCCTTTGTCTGCTCTTTGGGCGGTGCCCTCTGACTATAAAGTATAAATAAATAATAAAGAATTTTTATAAAGACTATTTATCTCCAGTTGGATTGTAACTATAAAAGTGAGTCAAATAAACCATTCTGCAGAAAGTGGTGGTACAGCTGTGACTAGTTCGACACAGAAGATGTATTTGCATATTTATGGGGATCTTTTCTTCTGGCTTAAGAAGGTTTGAAATGTCTGGTTGCATGTACTCAGAACTGTATAAAATCTGCAGAATACTTCATAGGCCAAATCAGTCCATAGCAACCACAAAACCAAATACCTCTCTCTGCCAAAGAAAGATGAAGGCATACCATTAAATCTACAGTGTCCTGATGACATTGTGCAGAAGGCACAGTCACAGTATGATGGGATTATATCTACTGCTTGAGATACAAGAAAAAAGAGGTTTGCCAGGAGAAGTAATACAGCTCATTTGACAAGAAAACTGAATGTTATCAGCTAATTAATACTAATGCTTATTTATGTCACCTGTCGTGAGCATACTAATAGAGTGTTTGACAGCAACATTTGCTGAAATGCCATAGAACAGACTGTAGGAGAACCTGAGAAAAAGATCTTGGTGAAACAATGGGAAATCATAGAATCATAGAATAGTCTGGGTTGGAAGGGATATTTAAAGGTCATTTAATCCAACTCCCTTGCAATGAGCGGGACATCATCAACTGGATCATGTCGCTCAAAGCCCCCTCCGGAGGAGACGCAGTACTCCAGGTGGTGTCTCCCCAGAGCAGAGGGGCAGAGTCCCCTCCCTTGACCTGCTGGCCACGCTTCTTCGGATGCAGTCTAGGGTACGGTTGGCCTTCTGGGTTATGAGCACACATTGCTGGCTCATTGCCAGCTTTTCATCCACCAGGAGCCCCAAGTCCTTCTCGGCAGGGCTGCTCCCAATCCCTTCATCCCCCAGCCTCTATTGATACTGGCGGGGGGTT
>NW_010564409.1:0-17000 GCF_000687285.1 Phaethon lepturus | reverse complement strand
CAGCCTCTATTGATACTGGCGGCTGCTTCAACCCAGGTGCAGCACCCTGCACTTGGTCTTGTTGAACCTCATGAGGTTCACACAGGCCCATTCGTTGAGCCTGGCCAGGCCGCATCCCATCCCTCTGGCATGTCAACCACACCACTCAGCTTGGTGCGATCTGCAAACTTGCTGAGGGTGCACTTGATCCCACTGTCTATGTCATTGATGAAGATATTAAACAGTACTGGTCCCAACACGGACTCCTGAGGGACGCCACTCATCACTGATCTCCATCTGGACATTGAGCCACTGACCACTACTCTCTGTGTGTAACCATCCAACCAATTCCTCATACACCCAATAGTCCACCCATCAAATCCATCTCTCTCCCATGTAGAGAGAAGGATGTTGTGGGGGAACTGTGTCAAAGGCCTTTACAGAAGTCCAGATAGGCAACACCAGTAGCTCTTCCCTTGTCAACTGATGTAGTCACTCCATCGTAGGAGGCCACTAGGTTGGTCAGGCAGGACTTGAAGCTATGCTGGCTGCCTCAAATCACTCCCCTGTCCTCCATGTGCCTTAGCATAGTTTCTGGGAGGATCTGTTCCATGATCTTCCCAGGCACAGAGGTGAGGCTGACAGGTTGGTAGTTCCCAGGGTCCTCCTTGCTACCCTTTTTAAAAAATGGGTGCAATGTTTGCCTTTTCCAGTCTCCAGGGACTTCACCTGACTGCCAGGACCTCTCAGATATCATGGGGAGTGATTTGGCAACTACATCAGCCAATTCCCTGAGGACTCCGGGCTGTGTCTCATGACGTCCCATAGATTTGTGCATGTTCAGATTCTTCAGATGGTCTTGAACTTGATCTTCTCTTACAGTGGGAGGGACTTTGCTCCTCCAGTCCTCATCTTGCAGTCCATCCACTTGAGAAGTGTGGGAAGAGAGCCGAGCCTGCCAGTGCAGACTGATGCAAAGAAGTCCTTGAGTACCTCAGCCTTCTCCTTATACGTTACCAGTCTGCCAGTCTTGCTCATCAAGGGGGCAACTCTTTCTTTGACATTCCTTTTCTGGCTGACATACCTATGGACGCCCTTCTTATTATTCTTTGTGTCCCTTTCCTAGTTCAGCTGCAGCTGTTCTATGCCTTTGCCTTTCTGACCCCATCCCTACACAACTGGATAGTGTCCCTGTACTCTTCCCAGGACACCTGTCCCTGCTTCCATTGCCTGTGCATTTCCTCCTTGTCCTTTATTTTGACCAGCAGGTCTCCACTCAGCCACGCCCAACCTCTCACCTTCCTTTCCTGATTTCTTACACCTGGGGATTGAGAGCTTTTGCACTCTATGGAATTCCAAGGAGACTGATTGATTGATTGATTTTATATGCAATAAACTGTGCTATTTCCAGCTTGTTAAAAAAGAATAAGTTGAACTGGGTTGTGGAGGGAAGGAATAAAATGCAATGGCCTGAGAAGTTTGCAACAAATTCCAGGAGCTGAGAGAAGAGAAAGGTTGTACACAAGTTAGTCCCAGGTAAATGAATAAGTACATTTTTCTGTTAGTTCTATCATAAGGAATAATTGGCATTTTTATATATTATTTATTTGCATCTGACAGAAGATGTCGAAAAGTTAGTTTTAAATGCTGTGGTTAGAGTCAATGTTTTATTCAGTCTTGGTTTATGATATGTGTGGGTGGTATTTTTTCTTTTTTAATGTGCTTTTAACATAACTGGAGCTCCCAGGATTCACATACTTCTTCCTAGAAGAGCAAAATAGGCTTTTCCTTTTCTTTAGTATTTGGTTACCCTTCTCTCTATGCTAAACCAGATCAAAAGAAGACAGTTGTCTTAACCTCTTTAATGTGATTTATAGCCATTGGAGCATATGGTTTTCTTGTGGATAAGCTTTCTTCCTTACTCAGCCATTACTTGTGTCCCTAGAAGAGCTTTTCCCAATCTTTTGTAGTCAGTCTGCTTCATGATAAAAAGGCCTGTGCACTTTAAAATCCAATTCAAATTCTCAAATATAGATCTAAAATGCATTCTAAATTTACATTTTTAAGAGAAATTTCACACTTCCGTGTAAAGAAAGTACTTGTGCTGAGTTTTATTTTGGGATTTGAAATGAATACAGATTATTACTTTTCAAGTTCAGCATATGTTACTGAATTGTGACCTTTGAAGTGTTCGTTATTGTACTTTCACCAAGCCATAGGCTCTTTATATCTTGCTTAGTCCATAGTAAGTTTTGAATTCCCCAATAGGTTTCTCGGTCTTAGCTCCTTGAGTGGGAAGAAGGGGAAAGGAGAGAAGGGATGGTACCTTCACTATCAAACTGCATTCTGAGAGTCCCTGTAAATCAATAATATGATAATACTTAAATTACACTGTTTGTGAATAGTTGCTCTCCTTCTGTAAGTTGTGAATAAATATGAATAACATTTGCCACAGAAAATCACAAAAAAAACATTAAATAAGTTTTTCAGAAGAGAGGTGCAGAAGGAAAGGTGGTCCCTTTATGAAAGCAACACCCATTTAACAACAATAAATCACAACTGTACAATTTTACAGTTAAACTACAGCTTTGGTTCAACTGCATCATGCATGCAACAGGAAGAAGCTCATGTTGAAAAGGAAGAACACAGGAAAGGCCAGAAGTTGGGACCATCCCTTAAGACACTTTTCAGCAATGGAAAAAATTCTTCTTCATGGGAACAGGTGAAATTGAGAACATGGGAAGAGTGACCACAGTAACACATTGAGATGTTTCTTCCTGCACTGGATTCAAAGGGCGTATTGACACTGGGGAGGGGAGGGGAAGCTCTTTCATAGGTGTAGATCCCTTTATTTCCTTAGTATCAGAAAGCTTCTGTCTCAGGGTACATTATTTCATACACTTCAGAAGACAATCAAAACAACCCGATGAAACAAAACTTCAGCAAAAACCTCATTTATCATTTTGAAATGTGACAATAAATTTTAGGCAAGGGTGTTCAAGTGGCTCTGTTTCCTGGTGGTGACGGTCTTAAATATTAATTAATGGTTATGCTGCACTTTGTGATTGGTACTTAATAGCAGAGGACATGTTCTTGGACTCATAAGTTAGTCATCTGTGCTTTTGGTTATCATGAGTCATATTCTCATAGCAATTCAATGATAAGTTATTCTTTTGAGCAATATGAATACTACTCGATTTTGCTTTTCCACTGTCTCTGCAGGGCTGTCTCAGGTATCCTGATGGCATCTGCTGTTTTTTCATTTTATTCAAGTGGAGGAAAACTACTATCTTACTAGGGAATAATTTCAGGGTCTAGATGGAAAATCTCATGAAATTCATTGCTGTTGTTTTCCCTGTCCTCTCCATGCACTAGAATTTTTGAGAGAACAGTTATAATGTCACAAATCTGCTGATTTAATTTGAGATCAGACAGCTAGCTTGTCATGTAGGTGTTGTACAACTGCCAACCAGACAGGAAAAAAAATGGTTCTTAATTTGCCAGGAAATAATCTTGTAGTAAGTCAACTTTGTATTTGGTTCATGAGGAAGCCTGCATAGTAATCTATCAGCTATTTGCAGTTAGCTGCTGTTTACTGTACTGTGAAATTTGGACCTTGATCCAGTTTCAGCTGCAGATTCACTCAAACTTTGCAGGATGTTGCTTGACCCCCTGCTAAATTTGAGAATGAATTGCAATTAATACTGTGGATATATATATTACAATATAAGGCAGCAGTGTTTTTATCTAGTGGTATTATTTTCTAACTAGTGTGGCAGGTATATAGCATTCATAAGGGTTTTTTTTTTTTTCTGTCATGGAAAGTCATGAAAAATGTGACAGGGGTGAATTCAGGCCCTCCCTCAGATATTATTTTTTGTTAACTTGCCCACAGAAGTCCAGTAAGGTGAAATGCCTGTTGCAGAGGTTTTATGCTCTTACCAAAGCACAATTAATGGGACCAGGAAATTGTATCAAAGTGAACATTCATGGGAAAACTTGAATGTACGAAATTTTAAGGAATGAAAGAAATCCATCTTATTTCTATATGTTGTCTTCCTGTTGTTATTGGCAAACTCTGGTGTCAGCTCTTCTTGACTAACGCTGTGTCTTCATCAGTTGAACTGCAAAACCACATGTCAAGTCCTTGAGGAGATTTGTCCATCACTGTTCAGTAATTAAATTCATTTTTCATTATCCACATATCTACTGAAATGACATGCTTCTTTGTCTTCTTTCCATACAACAGTTAAATAGTTAAATAGTTAAATAGTCTTCACTTTATCAATATGAGTTGTATAAGAAGACTGTTTTGCTAACTCCAAAGTGTTTTTCACCTGTGTATGAGCCAGGCAGATCTGGCCCACGTTGGCCACAGCCAGTTGTAGCATTGTGTATTATACAAGGTCCATACAGCAAGAAAGCACAATGTTTTTTTGATAATCCACAGTATTTAGACTCTTTCTGCAGATGAAACAGACCTATAGCTTCACAGGTCAGTAGTTAAAGCTTAAAATATTGTATTTGTTTTTTTCAATTATCCACACCACCTTCCACACTCTAAAAGCATAAGTAATTGCATTTTGTACTTTGCAGAATAGAATAGAAGATGATGGGTTCACCACATTACATTCGATAGGAGAGTGGTAATGCAGCCTCATACTTCCATCTATTCAATGTATAGGCTAGAAAAGGCACCACTGTGTTTCCACACATTTTTCTGACAGGGCCTTTGGATTCAAAACGGTCAATGATATTTTTACATGCATTACGCAAGCTGATTTTGCTCTTATAAATATTTTTATCTTGCATTCATTTTACTGTTCATTGGGGTGTCCTGTGTAACTCCTCTGTTTTTCAGGGAACTCCTGATTTCAGTCCAGTAAGTGAGTTAGACAGAGGTTTGAGTTTCTCAAGCCTTTGTAGTAGCTCCAGCTCTAACTCTTCTCTAAATAAAGCTACAAACAAACCAGCATGCCATGTGAGTCCATTGTTTTATTGTGAGGATGTTTTCAGGTTTTCCTATGCTATAAACCCAGATCTGTGTAGTTCCCAGAGACAGGGAGGTAAGACAGTCTTTCCAAACTCCTCATCTGCCATCTTAACTTTGAAAAATGCAGTAACTCAGCAGGAGTCAACAGCAACTGTCAATAGGGAAACATTCATTAGGTCATATCGCAGCTGTGTGTATTTTATAACCCACTGATAGGTGTCTTATCCTTTCAAAGCAGTAGAAAATGTCTTATACTCTGCTTTTGTTCTTCATTTGATTTTCCCCTTCTGTGCATTTGATATCCCTTCCCTTGCTTTTTCTGCTGCCTGCAGAGCTGGCACACAGCTTCTCACCAGAGCAGCCAAAGTGGAGGTGTGCTGCCTCACAGATCGGGGTAAAGGCAGGAGCAGGCTCCCTACTAAAGGAAGGGGAGGTTTTTCCCCCACCTGCTCTCCATCCCTACGCTTCCTGCTTCCCACAGCTATAGGGCTTATATTTAACCTGATCTACAATTATGTCCTCGGTCGGATCTCCCTACTCAGGTTTTGCAGCCAAGGGAGCTGCCAAATCTTTGTCATCAGAGAACTCAAGTTGGGCAATGCACTTCCCCAGGGACCACTACCAACCAAGCTATCCTCTACCTGGGGAGACATTACTTTTGCTTTTCAGGACCTGGTTTTAATTTCCTGTCAAAAGGCTTTCTGAGGTATTCTTCCTGTGAAAGATATCTTCTACATCATTATTTTTTCTCAGAAAACTTCACTTTCCACACTGCAGGTTTCACAGCAAAGCCCCTATTTACCAAGAGTCTGCCATCATCTTTCCAGGCTCCAGGCATGAAATCCCACCTTGGATCCTGCCTTTACAAGAGCCAGGACTGCACCCCTTATGTCCTGCCCCGCATGCATTCCCCAGATGCCTGGCTGCCTCTCTTCCCTGTCGCTCTGCACATCCTACCCACGCATTTGGTCTCTCCAGAAGTGGTTGGAAAAGAGGAGAAGCTGGCAGCACTGGATCTGCCTCCTCTTGGTGCACCCCGTGGTGTGCTCTGATGCTGGTCCTCACATTTGCTGCATTCTCCAGGGAGGTTTTGGAGCCTTTAGCATGCTTTAATAACACACTTGTTCTTTAGTGATCAGAAATGAGCACTGTACAACATCTGCAAGGGTTTTTAAGATTGAATTGCTTTTAAAAATTTCTAATGGATAATTTGCTAGATACTATAACACACTATGCCTCTAAAGGAAGAGAAAAGTCACCCTTTGGAATCTAGTTTTGTTAAAAAAAATATTATGAAAGTAAGCTCTGACTGGTTTCCATAGCTACCATCTACTGTACATCAGCATTTGCTGTGACCAGCATTTTAAATGGCCCAGGGTGAGCCCTCAGTACACAGATTCTCACCTGTGACATATCATGTGTCACATTATAGAAGCTGTTTCAGCTACTGGACTGTAATATTGAGATTTTCTGTTATAAAGTATTGAATAAATTAAATTCCATACAAATATTATAATTGGAATGCAGTGCAGCCAACTGAACACAAAAATTAGAAAATGCCACCAATAAAAAATGTGTGTTCTTATCTGCCTTTCTTTTTAATATAGGTAATGTACAGTTTTCTAATAATACTACTTCTAACAATCACAATCTGTGCTCAGAAAAAGGTGCTGTAATACAGTTTTCTTACAAAGTTAGGTATGAACATTTTCTTGTGTGTTAATTACAATACAAACACTCTGATCATAACGTTTGAATCAATCTCTAGTGATCTTTTCCCATGAAGTTCTGTTCAAGAATAACATCTTCTAAAGGCTGTTGTCAGTATCTAGATATTACACATTTTGTCATCACACACCTCTTCCCTTCCTGAGGCACTGATTGCTCTATTTCTTAGAGTCCAAATTATTAGAACCCTTGAACTTTATTCATTTTTTTTCCATTGGCAAATGTTTTGAAATTAAAAAGTCAAGTGAGGGAGTGATTTCTTAAAGTTTTCTACTCCCATGGCGAAGGATGCAGTCCAACGTGTCAAATAGTCAACAGGCTACTTTCTCCCAAGCTAAATGCTGGCTCAGTAGTTGATACACCATATCAGTCCTGTACAATCCTCTGGAGCAATGAGATGAGTTCAAGTTAGTATTTTTGCACATGTTCACAATTGTGTCTCTTTATTACTAGAAAAAGTAGGTCTTTTTCTCCCAGCCTTACTATTTGTCCAGTTTTGAGGAGGTCTCTAGTGTATCTCTGGTATTTTACTGTGCTCACACAAGCAGAAAGAAGAATCTTCTCAATGCTCACTGCTTATTCTAAGTATCTAATCATTATGAATCCATTGCAGCTTCATTACAACAGGAACAAGTATAATAAATTTGCTCAGTATTCATAGAGGTGTCTGAGGCAAGTGCTGGGGAGTTATTTGATATTGGGTGAGCATTAATAAGAAAATGATTTAGATGAAATGTTGCACAGCAATGAACTTTATATTAGGCAAATCAAATGTTAATGTTAACAGCATGCTTTTTTAATATTAATATCTACGATAACCTGCCTCATTTCTTTTTCAATCATGAAGACATTTCCCCTCGTGAAAACATCACATTTACATCGCTTTGACCTTTCTATGTCAATTAGCTTCCCCCCTTTTTTCTCTTATTAAGTTGTACGCAATGCTTCCAGTTTGTCAGAAAATGGGGGTCAATGTTATCTTAACTGGCTTGCAAAAGCTTTTATCAGTGATTGTTTGGACACATAGGGCATCCCTATAACATGCTTATCTTCAGTCTTTAATATCCCAATACTGTTAAGTTCCCTGTGCACTTAGTCATGAGTTGAGTAAAAGAATACCTTTAAATAGCTCGTTCTTTTCTACTGCATACTAAATTCCTCACTCCTTAAGTGTATTTGTGATATGCAACACCCAACTTATTCGGTATGCAAAAGGACTAATAAGAATATGTTGAACCTATCCAGTGGGCAAATGATAAAATCAGTAATTATGTTAACGACACTTAAGGGATGGTAAATCCAAACACTTAAAATCGGAAGTCTCTGCAAATGTGTAAAATGGGAGAAAAGATGAGTAGAGATTTAAAGCATGACCAACATCATGTTTTTTCCGTCAGATATGCTTACTGCCAGTGCTGACTCCTGCGGGCTCCAAGCAGAGGCTGAGGCATGGGTGTCCTGTTTCCTCTGCCCACACACTGCTTAACTTGAACTTCTACCCAGCATCACGGCTGCAGGAAGCTGCAGAGGCTGTATTACTTCTGATCCTCTGTCTGGCTAGTACACTATAGTATTTGGAGGGAAAAAGGAATGAAAAAAAGTTAGTTACCTGGTCAAGGGAACCACATGTGAGAGGCTGGGTTGCTGCCATCACGTTCTCCCAGTAAATGCATACAGAAAAAATCTTCATGAAAAATAAACCCCATCTTCCTGAGAAAGATTTAACATAGCTCAGCCCATTGAGACGAAATAAATTGAAGTTTTGTTAAAAATTCCTGAGATCACTTGAGGGCTACAAGATGTCAGACGTAATGACTATGAGTGAACATGTTTGCCCAGAGCCTCTAAGCCCTCCGTAGAAGCTTTTGGTCTTATTTACCATACAGTTCCAGGCAGTTGCAATTCATCCAGGCCAGTGTTGTTTGACAGGCAGCCAGATACCTTCACACTTCCACTCTGAGAGGTTTCAGAGCTGAATGCCAAGCAGTGAGAATCATCACTCCGCAGTGCACTTGGCACTGACATCCCCAGTGAAACCACGCAGCTTTGAATAAGAATAAAGTAGTAGACAGGGATGTGGATAACAGCTCAGTTAATTGCTTTGATCAAGATCTCTTTACTTACAGGGACACCTGCAAAATCTGACATAGTGGAGGTGGGAAACTGCCTTTATTTTATTACACGCACAGCGACAGTGCGTGACCCCGGCAGGGTGGCAGGTATCTGTGACTGAAGTTTCTGTAGCAGCCAGAGCAGGCGTGACCTAGACTTGTTTGCTAAGGTGGATTTATCAACCTCCACAATTAGCTCTGGGTCTTATCAAATCTGCTGGTGAGTAAATATCCACAGGCTGTACTGCTACCATTCGCTTAATTGATTGTGTCTGGGAACAGAGTTCACAGCTACTGAAAGTGATCTTTTTTGGTGCTACTTCTCTGTCCTACATGCAGCGGTGCCTAGGTTAGACTGACACATCAGAGACAAGTCTGCCGTTCCTTGGTCCAGCGTCTTAGATAAAAATCTAGTAAATTCTGAAGGTATTTTTTGTTACGGCTTTTTATATTTCTGCAAGTAAATGATACTACTTAGACACCTGTCAGACAAATTGCATGTTCCGCTCAGAAAATAGATATTTGAAAATTCTATGAAACTGACATCACTTGTAGAAAATGCCATATTGCTCACTTAGATCCACCTCAAGTTAAAAAAGAAAGGCAAAATCCTCAGCGATGAGGGACACATCTCACTGGAAGTCTTTTAACTTTGTGCATGTTTCTCAGATACTTCTAACAACCTTTTTTATAACATTTGTCTAAATAAGTCACAAGAGAAATTAAAAAAAAGAAAACCAGTGGGTGAACTGTTTCTAGCTGTCAGGGGATTCATGGGAATTCGTGTTATTCATGGAATAATAAATAAAACAAATGTGTGTGTGTATGTATAATACATGCACACATATATATAAATGCTTATATAGATAACGTTTATGCATAAATCAGCAGCTTTTAGGGGAAGTAGAATTTGTAATATCTCTGGTATTAATTACATGAGATAGCACAGAGAGAGCTGAAGACATTGCAGCTACTGACAGGCTCCCCATTGAGATCACTGGACTTTAGATGAGGACCCAAATTATTGTATTGCTGCCTTTTCCCCTAAATGTTTTGTGAGCTGTGACTCAGGCAGGACATTTGTCCAATGCATTTCAAGAAGAAACAGGTAACAAATATTATGCAAGGCTAAACAGAGGCAATCACTATTTTAGTAGTGTTATCAAGACGGTATGTAAGGTTGTTAATACATCTGACTAGGTTTTATCATGTCTGATGGTAATAATTTACTTTCAATAGACTTAATGGCCTGAGGTATTATGCTATTATCATGTCAGTGCTGTATTAGGAATTAATGCTAGTTTGAGTGCTAGCAGTTTAGTTAGAAGTTTCTTTGAAGACCATTATGCTGCATGCTACAGAAAATGATATAACATTGTTATTTATAAGGACATAAAGAAAAAAGAAACTCAGTACTGTGTTAACAACCATTGTCCTAATTCCTAGTTTCTAACATAATAACACTGAATATTAGAGTGAGTGGGAGAAGATTAGCTTTGAAATGGGGAAGAATAAGAATTTATTTTAGATGAAGAAGAAAGACTGTAGAAAGACTGAAGGTAGATCCTCTAGAACTTGCTGACATCTTTTACAAAGCATAGTATGCTGAATATTTTAATTGAAATTTTAGAATAAATTAGCTCTTATGTTTATTCATTTTGTATTCCATCAGAGAAATTTACTTAACTATAGGATATGCAGCATGATTTAGGTTAACGATAAAGTTTTGTTTATAAGCCAGACCCAATTGTCCTCACCCACATGATATCAATACCAAAAATTTTTTTCATGAGCTCATGTGGTGTGAGCTGCTGGCTGCCTTTCAGGGAACCCTTACATCTTTCACAAGCCTGACGTTCTGCATTACTGTCCAGGGGATGCAGTGGGGGATGTTGTCAGTGTGGGCTTCCTAATAGATAGGACAAGGTCCATATCTGGCATCTGGTGTCTGATTAAAGCGATTATTTCAATTTTCAAGGCTACTGTTAAACATTTTCTGCCAACATTGAGTACTTATAAGAATGATCCCAAGAGCTTAATCATCTCACATATATTTTAAATTATTGATTTTTATATAGAAGTAAAATCAATGGGGTTTTATTTAAGTATACAGTTTTTATTTACTTCTAATGGAGACTTTTAAAATCCAGATGGAGAATTTTCCATATTTGAATTGGAGAACTATTAGCTCTTCAGCTTCTTCTCGCTATTGTAGGAGAGGCGGTATGGGGTGGTTTAATGTTGTCTCATTTTGGCTTCATATCATCTGATAACCCTCCTAATCTGTGAGGCTTTATGGCCTTTCTTATAAATACATATTCCCTGAAAATCTGTTGGGACAGGACTCAGGTGCTCTATCTCCTGCAATTATATCATCTGATACAGTATGTTTGTGCACTGCCTGAAACAGCTGAGGTATCTGCACGGCCTGTCCTTCCTCCAGAGGGGACTGACGTCCTGAGCGTGGTGCCTCCAGGCTGCATATGGGGCAGACATGCAGGAACAAAGCGACAAGTCAGCGAGCGCAGATGCTCGCCAGAGCAGTGGGGGTTGCAGCACCGGCTGAGGAGACCCGTTGTGGAACCTTCTTAAAAAGCACGATGTTAAAAACCACCCGTTGTACGTGCATAAAGACGAATCTCCAAATTAGCTAGCTAAATGCAATCCTCATCCCACTGGGTAAGGGTAGTGGGCATTTCCCACAGTGCCCTGCTGGGATATGCTAACACTTTCTGTGTAATAACATTCTCTGTATATACACACTACATTTTTATGCTTTATTTTTTTAGCCTATATAAAAATATTCAAAATATTCTGACCTACCTTTCAATCTGATTTTGATGATTTTCAGTTAAAACTGTGGTGTGATGTATTTTAAATGTAAATTATCTTGAAATAACAAGAGAATTAAAGTGAATGAGGAAAAATATACTTTAATTATTTTTGTGTGCATGTTAAAACCTCCTACTGTTGCATTTAGCTCAGAGAAAATAGGGTATCTGCCTCCAGTGTGGAGTAATTTGCCCTACTAGAGTGATTGAGATATTCCCAAAGGTAAGCTACTCCTCTGGAAAAAGAAAACAGCATTAGACATTTAAAGCTTCAATGGTTAAAACGTTTACTTCATAAATATTAAAGCCAAGCCGAAGCTTCTAACTCTCCCACTCCTGTAAAGGATGGTGTTCAATCACAGCAGCGGAGCAGAGAGGGTGTCAGCGAAGATGCTGGAAAGGATCGATGCCGTTCCCTAGCAACAGGGCTACGTGCCTGGGGTTCCTGCATCCGCAGGGACCCGCCTGACCCACTAAATCAAGGCAGCAGTTTTGCCTCTGCTGCCATTGTACTAACTTAGAGCAAACATTGCCACTACTCTGTATTTCTGAGATCAACCCAGGGATAAGAGAAACAAGCAGCAGTGGGGTGGGAAGACGCTAATTATATTGCTTCTTTAAAAAGACGAGCGTGTTGTCTGTCAGGATAATCCTTTAAAGAAAGGTAGCTTCATGAAGGGGAAGAAACCTCAAATACTCTGGTATAAGTATTGCCTTCTAATATCCAGTGATGGACCTAATGTTAATTTTATTATAGGGCAATCGCAGTCCGTAGCCATGGAGTATAGCTTCTGAGCAGAGGTTGTATTAACTGTGTTCAGAGTGCTGCATAATTATTGTGGTCTGATGGAAAATGCAGACAGTGGAAAGCATACACGGCTTTTTATTTTGTCATTCTTTTAGCCTTGTTGAACTTTGTAATTTAATTGTGGGTGGTAGCTTAAAAACAATTTAGTTTCCTATTATGAAACAGCATTTTTAGGATTCTCCCATTCTACATGAGAAAACACTAACTCAGTACGCATGGGGATTTTTTCCTCCCTGTGTGTTCAGAGCTAATATGGTGTCCAAATAAAATATCTGTTTTGGTTACAAATTTGGCTACCTAACCAAAAAAAGACAACAGGAGAGGAGAAGCAGACAGTTAAAAGCCAGCTAAGGCTTCCTGAGACCATTGTTTTAATCAGAAAGTTGTAAGATGAAATGGAAAACATATGTATTGTATCAGGATAAGAAGCATATTTTACTACTGTTATCATAAAATTATGTGTTAATCCTGATGCCTCTGACAAATTTAACATTGTTGCATTATTTTTTTTCAAATGTAGTACGATGAGTATGATGCCTGTATATTTGTTTGATGTACACTCTCTCTTGTTTTCTCTCTCTCTTCTTTACATAAAAAAAAAATATCTTCCAGTCTTGTGTTAAATATTTGAAATATTTTTCAAAATACCTTGGGCTGTTCGTGAGTTGAGACTCACTCTTTTCCTGACCTTAGGTTTTTCTTTATTACAAAGTGTGCTGAAAATGCAAGATGACACTGTAATTGTGGATTGATTCCTTTGAGTGGTTATGAAGATCATCTTACAGAAACTGGTTTGAGCTGCCTTCACAGGATAGACGTACATAAAAACATTCACATAGCTTAGAAGTTCTTCAAAATATGGGAAAAAATGCACTATCTGCTGAAGACCATGTATTTAGAGTACTGCCTACCTCAAAATAGATAGTTAATATTTACGTGGGTTTTGTTTCCCCTACACTGAAGTAATTTCAGTAAAGTGTGTTAAAAGCAAAAAAGACCAAAGGTTGTAGAGGCATTGTTGATGCTTTTTTCTTTATTATCCCCATGCTAATTGAATTGTACAGGTGTAACTGTGAGCTGAATGGAATGCTCAGTCACAGAAGACAACAAATTTTTCATCTTCTGAAGCCTATGGCCATAGGCCATTAATTTCAGAAGGAAGTCTTGGGCCAGCACCCCTGTTGAGAGGCTAAATGAGGGTAACAGCAGTTGAAATCAAGACCAAAATCTAATGAACCCTGAATTTTTACTTTTTTTTTTAATTAGTATTATAATAGCCTGAGCTAGTTGCATTACCTTGACTTCAACTTTTTCTAAACTAGTAGTCAATATCCAAACTCAGTTACTATGCAATCTGAGTTGTTTAGAGTATATACGCGTCACATTTATCATTTTACTGTGTTAGCAAGCAATGCCGCCTATTCTGAGAGAGATGAAGGCCAAAGCAGTATGTCTCATTAACCTTCCTGTTTCCATGCTGCACTGCAGGACAGGGCAGGGTTGCATTAATGTGAATGCCTGGACACGCGTTATCTCACAGCAGTTCCTCTCTGTTATCTGAGGAACAGGGTTTTACGTTTTGGATCTTGGCTATAGGAAGATTTTTGACTCGGGACTTGTATGGTCATAAAGGCCGACCGCTGCTTATATAGAGAAGTCCCATAAAGCTCTGACTTGTCTCTAGCCTGTGCAATGACTTCTACGAGTCCTCCTAAAAATGTCCTAAAGGACAGTGAGATTTTCCTTGGCCTTAGGGAAACTTTGGCTTTAGCCAACTCTATACCTTAGCAAAGGGGCAGTTCCTCATCAATATAATCACCTCAGAGAAGTTCTGCCAATTAATATAGATGAAAGCAGGCTTGGCATCATTGTAACCTATGGTGAGGGAAAAGTGGTTGTCCCTCCACCTTCTACCAGATTGGAGAAAAAATGAGAAAGAAAAATTACTATTTCTTCCCTTGCAGTCTTGTTCCAGGTGGGCTTAGCTGGACACCTGTATCAACTCTGGGTGTGGGCTCCTTATCAAAGTACGTGCTCAATACACAGCCAGCAGCTATGACCCAAAATGGAAAGGAAGGCCATTTCTTATATAACTTTATCTGAAAAGAAAAAAATTCTGGGATAGGGAAAAGCTTTTTTTTTTTTTTTCCCCCCCCCACAACCAAACATCTTGAGAGATCCACTGGGAAAGATGAAAAAACCTCCCATGCCTCCAAAAAACTGCAAGAGTAATTGAACAATTTGGGATCACTGAGGTGTGGAGGGCACAGCTAGGGACTGCTGGCACAATTCTTCAGGGCTTGACAGCTCCTGAGGAAGAGTCTATTTTTTACTAAGCTGCTCATTAATCAGGATCCTCTGAAGCACTTGGGATAGCTGCAAGACCTTAATCTTTTAACCTGATCATCTTTTCTCAGTAGAAAACTGTACAACCCTGGTGCACACACCACTCCACCACCACACCCAGGACTGGGTTTTGTATTTTACAGGGTGGGAGGCACTTCCTGGGTGCCATATGCAGTTGAACGAAATGTTTGTTTTACAACAGTGAACCGTCAACAGACAAGAAAACATTATGGACTGCCTATTTAGAAAAAATAATATCTAAAAAATGGCTCATAAAAGTAATTCAACTCCAAAGAGTCAAGGGGAAAGAGGGAGATGAGGTGCCTTCCTAAGGTGGCTCAGTGCCCTCTCAAGCTCAACGTAAGAGTCTACATCTCGTTAGCATCCCATGGCTGCTGATGGGGACTGAGCAGTAGGTTCCTCTGTCAAACAGCATCTCCTGGGTGCCCCCCGGGAGTAGGAGACCTCATCCCTGCATGAGTGCATGCAGCAGCCTCCTGGGCAATGCTGAACTGTCCATCCTTTTTACCCTTCCTTTAGGCTACTGCACTGAAAAGAATTGAAGATTTATGGCAGCATATGGGAAAAAAAAGAGAGGGCTCAGTAACTCACTGATGGCAGCCCCTGTGGCGGTTGTATTTTATTCAATGACTTCTCATACAGCATGCATAAGCAGTCCCTCCTGAAGGTACTAGTTCTCCAAACCCTCAGGGAACCATCTTTATACAGTGGGCTGTAAAGTCTTTGAGATATATGAACACAACAGTAAAACAAGCGCTTCCAACACCTCAGACATATCCAAGAGTAGAGGCAGCAGTTCTGTCTGTACATTTGCTAGACCCCATAAATCCTGATTATCTGGTCAAGCTATCATTTATCTTTTCCTATCAACAAAATATGTGCTTAGGAAATAAAGTGTAGTGAGAGGTAAGCTTGATCATACTGAAAATCCTAGGATCCTATGTAAATATTAAGCACTGCTATTATTTTCAGGTGTCTGCATGCCAAACTTTTGTGTCATCAAATTATTACATTTGCTGTAAAGGGAAAACAATATATTAATTGTTAGAGATTCTCCAATTTCTGCAAGACTTTGTGAAGCATATTTTTCACTGAAAGACTATGTTGTACTAATTCTGAAATCATGATGGTTATTTGGAAAGTTGAGGCACTGATACTTGTAAATATAGGATTCAACTTATTTGTTCAAAACTTGAATAAAGTTGTTTTTTTTTTAAATGAGTATATTCTCATGGCCTCTTGGGTTAGAGACCCAAGCATCCTGTAGTTGATGCATAACTAATACCAAGTACCAGTAAGAACTAGTGGGCAAGGTCTGTTTCCTTTACCTTTTCTGGAGTTTTGTTGTTGGATCAACACAACCTAGATTTTCTCACTCCACTGCTATGCAAATTCCAGAGACGTGCCACCACACAAATTGTCCACTCACATCTCTGTTTCTTCCCTTGACAGGCAAATTAAAAGTAAGTCCCCTGATTTGCATGCCTTGTTTGCCTCAGGTTAGGATTCTTGGTAAGTGTGATATAATTTCCACTCCATTAAGAGGTTGTTTGGATTTGTATGGCTTCGTGAAGCTTCAGTGAAACCTGTAGGGAGTCAAAGTCAGTGATGTGTCTCACGTCTGCTACTTTTCACAACAAAACACCTACTGCATAAAGATATATCATTATAGGATTGGACGGTACTAGTGCAAATTAATGTACTTAGAAAATGACAAAAAGCAACCAGGGAAGTAGACATGATATTAAGTGCACTTAACAAAAAATAACTTTAATTGAATGTACAGAAAAGGTTTTAAACTGTTTATAAGTAATTTCTTTCAAGCTCTTCTTATTCGGTGGCAAAGTATTTTCCACCAGTTTTGCACATAACTATTTCATATGTCCCACTTATGTAATATGCTGTTGTGTAGACCTTCTCAGCTTGCTGAATAGTTTGTAAGCAAAGCAGAGCTTTCCTCATATTGCATTTGGTAACAACTACTATATTTTCAGGTGTTTCACTATCTCATGTATGATGAGCCTGTCAGTGTGTTCCTTAATGAGGGAAACCTCAAACGGCTACACACCTATGCAATTCTGAGTCTTCTTCCAGGATTTTATAGCCTTTTATATTTCATATATTCAATTTTAAGATATAAATATTGAATATTAATGTTTATATATAAGTATTTTAATATAATT
>NW_010564408.1:56269-59157 GCF_000687285.1 Phaethon lepturus | reverse complement strand
TCACCCCCACGCAAAATCGCCCCGGTGGCGACAGGACACTTCTGCTGCCGGGGTCTGTCCGCCCGCATCCAGAGCTCCGCGGCACCGCCGTTAGTCAGGAGCCAGCACTCGGTGCCCACAGGGCCCCTCTCCGGGAAGATGAGACCGGAGCCAGGCGGAGAGTAGGGGGGGTGTTAATATTTAAGACGACCCCGTAAAGACAAGCATGAGAGCCCACGCTGTCAAAAAGGGACCTGTGGGAAACTCCGTCAGGGAGGTTTGTTTGAGCAGCCACTGGCCTGTCCCTGCACACCCGGCCAGGGAAGGAACAGCCTCTACCAGACCATCCACAACCACCACACTACCTACACGCATGATCCGCCACGCACCCCACGGGGCCTCGCAGAGCAGAGCTGACATCAGGGCTGGTGGCGTAAAGTACGAGGAGACCAGCGGGGGTGGCTCCTGTGCCTTGGGCAGAGCGAGCGCGTCCCAGGGTTGGAGTTTGGCCGAGGGTGAGGAATGCGGGCATCTTCCCTCCTTCCCAATCCCCGGCGCTTTAGTGGCATAAAGCCAGCATTGATGCTAGCTGCAGCCTTTGTAAATCACTCTTTGCCTCTCTTCTCCCCAGCTCCTATCTTTCTTTCGAAGATTGCTCACTGAAACACAGACGGATATGGTCACAGGTTGCTTTCATGAGTTCATAGGTTACTTATAATCTGCTGGCTGGGCAAGTATAGTTCCCTAAACATCTTTAGATTTTATTTTCTCTGTAAACTTTGAGAAGGGTCACAGACAGAGGCAAGGCCCAGGTAGCATTTTCAGGCACTGTTCTGCTCCAGAAATCACAAGGTTTGAGCTTTGCACCCCATTCCCCATGGAGAATTAACAGGTCCCTCCTGTGATAGAGGAAAGGTTAGATAGATAGTTACTTCTGGCATTACTCCTTGCTCAAGGGCCACAGTATTTGGTGTTCCTATGAGGTCCTGAGTGCACACTTTGCATTTACCGCGAAGGGGAGAGAGGATCTGCTGCCCAAGCCCACATTCCAGGTGGCCAACAAGGGTGGGCCAGCTCTCCTTCTGGTTGGGTTTCCTTCCCCCTCTGTCTACCAGAGCTTCAAGAAAACAAGGTTCCAACCCAGAACATCACAAGATTTGCATTAAAAAGTTAAAGCAAGCAATAAAAGTTGGGTTTACTTACCTTCTTTTTTCATGTCTATGCAGCAAGAGCTTTGGTTTTTTGCTGCAGGCAGGAGGTCAGCCACTTTCATCCTTTCTGAGAGAGAGCAGAGCTTCTTGCTGAGACCTTAGGGAAAGTCCAGCTGCTGGAAGGCCTGGCAGCAGAGGAGTCCTGCTTCCTGCAGGATGGAGGGAAGATGCCACCAGCCTCTGTGTTTCTCCAGTTTTGCGTTGACATTTTTATTCTGCGTTGCTCCTTATCAGCTCAGGGCCAGCCTAGCCCACAGGCAGCTGATGACATTTCCAGTCATCGGCATTTTTCCAGTTGAGCTGAGATTAAGCCAGAGTCTTCTCATAAGGACTTGTACATTAAGACAACTGAAAGAGCGCTTACAGCCTCAGCAGTGACCCGGACTTTCCCGTGGTCTCGCAGTGCTCCTGCTGCTGTGTGTGGTGTGTTTCAGAGCCGGTGCCACATGCTGTGCCTGCACCTGGAAAGGGCCCGGGGACGGCTGATGGCCAAGCTAGCAGGGTGCTGTGTCGGCTCACAGACTTCAGGCGCTGTGAAGATCTTGGCTGCCTGCTTCCACCTTGTGAATCAACTGAAGCCAGACATCACCCTCCTCCTCTGTGCACCTTTGTGCCAGTAAGTGTAAATCAGGGTCTGCAAGAGCTTCGCCAACGGTGTTCCCACCTGCACCCTGGCTGCCTGCCCGCCACAGCAGCACTGCTCTGACCTTGTTTTATGGAGGCTGCTTCATCACCTACGCATCTCTCCTGGCCTGAAGCTCAACCCCATGCCAGCTAAGTCACTGCGACGTCTTGCCTGGCTTTTAAGGGGGCCTGACCTGAGTTACCCCTGTCTGTGTGGTCTGGGCGTGGACGTACATGTACATCGACGCTCCCTGTGAAGAGCATTGGGCACCTGATTCCCAAACTGCCTTTGAAGCTCCAGGACAGGATTCCCATGCAGAGGATGCCAAATGGTCTTAGTCAGTTTTTCTGCACCTGAAAACATCACCACTCTAAAGTATTTTACCTCTGACTTTTCATGGACGTATCAGGAGCTTGACACAAACACACCCAGCCTGCAACCCTGTGAGACACCAAGGCCTGGGCATCCAAAAGGGTACAGAGAAACGCGTTTCTCCACATGCTGGAACTGGATTTTGCCTGCTTTGGACATGGCAGTGTAGAGGAAAGAGCAAGAAGATTAGGAAATGACAGTCTGCCTTACGGATGCGCGCACACACACGCGCCTGGCCCGGTTCACACTGAGGAACCCCCTGTGGATGCCCCCACATCCACACACAGGCAGGGTAGGCTGTGGCTTGCCCAGATACATGCCCACAGATTCATGGCTAACAAAACAGATGCTGGCATTTAGGAAGGCAGAAAAAATGGCCTATGTGTCTTGGCAGGTATCCGTAGTAACAAATAATAGTAATAATAATAAAAATAACAACAATTACAATACTACTAAGAATCAGCAGTAAAGGACCTTGCGTGCCGCGGGCTGGACTGGAGCGCCCAGGCGGAGCAGCCCGTCGGCTCTCCTCGCTCTGACGGCAGAGGTGCCGCAACATCAAACGGTTCTTTATCTGGAGAGAGCCGGCGAGCGTGGGCTGCTCTCCCTGGTCTGCTCACCCCTGACAAAATCTTCTGCCAGCAGCGAACAAATCGCTCATGTCGCAGTCATTCAACAGAAATCAAAGCCCCGGCAAGTTA
>NW_010564408.1:55246-56238 GCF_000687285.1 Phaethon lepturus | reverse complement strand
ACGCGCTTCCCAAGAGGAGGCTAATGCTGAGCTCTTTATCCCTTCTGTGTTCCCACTTTCCACGACGTGCTTTGATTTTTTGCATTTGCAGGTAATTCTGCTCCGTTTGATCACGGCTCCCTAGCCTGTCTAATGATTTCACATCGTCCGTTTGTCCTGCGGGGCAGCCGCCTCCACAGCGGCTCTCCACAGCGGCTCGCTCTGCCCGTCCCGCCCGCATGCCCAGCCTGACACCTTTTCAGCAGTTCAGCTTCGGAAAGGTGTTTTGTTTCCCTCTTATCCAACACAAGGACCGGGCCGCGAGGCTGTGAACACCGGCCTCATGGCACTGCCCATGGCCAGACCGCGGAGGAGACGGCAGCCTCAGCCCCTCCTGAGAGGTGAGGAAGCCGGGGCAAAAGAAGGAGGGCAGCTGGCATCCCCCAGCCAAGCACAGGGCTGCTCTGCTCGCCACCGGCCATCAAAGCTGCCCCACGGGGACTAGGAAACATCACCAGCCTCAGCTGCAGGAGGAACCGCAGGCAGCCCTTCAGCCATACCCCTACGGGATGCAGGGCGGGGAGGCTCGGGGGTTGAGCAGCTGCTCTAGCAACCAAATGTTAGAATTAAAATTAGGATTTGCCATGTGTTGTGCCCCACGTGCTCGTAATGCTGAGGAGGCAAGGTTGGTCCTTCACCCTGCCAACCCGAGCGCTGAGCCCTGGGGCCAGCCGTGCCCCGGGGGGTTCTGGCTCCCGGCAGGGCAGCAGCGAGCCTGGGGCACGGGATGGTGCCGTGAGCCTTTGACCTTCCAGCCACCCACAAAGCAACCTGGCAGACGAGGCGCCTAAAACCTCATTTTGGATTCAAAGAACAGCATTTCCATTCCCCCAGGAAATCCCCACGTGCCCTTGCCCCCGCAGCCCCACGGGCAAGGCCTCAGGGCCGCCACGGGCACGGCTGCACCACGCTACTGCCTCAGCCAGGCGCAATCCCCCTCCCCACTCCGCGAG
>NW_010564408.1:48232-55215 GCF_000687285.1 Phaethon lepturus | reverse complement strand
TCACTGCCCGTCCCCGAGGGGCTCAGGGGCCAGGGAGCGACCTCCACCCGTGTTCCCAGTCCCTGCTGGATGGGCTGCGAGGGCGTTGGAGCTGCCTGAGCCGTGACAGAAAGCCGTGCACACGGACGGCGAGCGCAGCAATGGCGTTCCCGCCTGCTGCCGGGTGCGGGTTTGGAGCTGGTTGTGTTTCCTGTATACAGTGAGATCAAAATATGAGCTTTCAAAGTGACTTGAGGTTAGCTGGAGGGAAACGACAGAGAGGGGCAGAGCGGCGGATCCCTGCTCGATTTAACCGCTTGCACACCACGCGCACGCTGCCCTTCTGCAAAGCCGAGTCGATCTGGAGGGCCTGATGGGCTCCAGAAATCAGCACTTCTGGCCGAGGGCACGTGGGTCCTCTTTGTCAGTGGCCAAGGCCGTGCTGGGCTCAGCGAGGGCCAGGCAGGTCTCCTGGACCGAAATCTCACCTTCTCGCTGTGGTGCTGGATTAGCGTACCCTAGTGCGAGGTCCAAGGTGAGTCTCGGGTCCTCAGCAGCAATCAGGAGTGCCGAAGGGAAACGCAGAGCGCCATTCCCAAAGCCGCTGAAGGACAGGGGAAGAGCAGGAGCTGCTTTTTTAGCAGGAATCACCAACATCGCACGCGCAACGCTGGGCCCACAGAGAAGCTGTCTCCACCACGCCACGCGCAGCCACACCAGCACGCCTGCCGGCCAACACGAGCAGGTCTGCGGAGCAAATTCCAGCTGTTTACATGCTCGAGATGTGTAGATGCATGAGGCACAGGCCTCAGATACCAAAATACCTGATGGTACTTGCAAATGAAGCAGCTCAGTATTTAAGCGCACGTAATTTGCAGGTGCCATTAATTTTCCCCACAGTTCAGTGTCTGGTCTTAACTGCAAGCGAAAGAATTGCCAACACCTGCGGGTTTGAGGCTGCCTTAAAAGCAGCGACAAAACAGCTACGAAACCCAGGACCAAACTAAGGCCAGCTGGTGAAGCCTGCAGAAGAGCTGGTGCAGGACGTGCTGGTGCTGCTTGCGGAGCCGGGAAGGCACAGTTGCTGTGTCCCTAAAAGGGCCAAGAGACCCACTTACCTGACAGCCCGTTAATGCTGAAGCTGCTGCCGGCCAGTCTGTCTTCTCTCCCGAAGGAGAGCCCAGGTGAGGAATACCCAACAGGAGCTTTTTCCATCACAAAAGAGGAAAAAAAACAACCAGCAAGAAGTACGCTCATCTAGTAGAGCTTCTTTCCCATCAGACTGTCACGGGAAACTGCCAAAAAAGTGTTCAGAATCGAAGATGAGACGAGGAGAAGCTTAGAGAGGTTCATTACACCTGAAATTGAGATACATGTTCAGAAACCGTGGTTAGGAAGGGAGTAAAGTCAACATGTATCTGCAGGTCTCCAGTGAATAAATGCATCTTACCCAGTGTCGCCAGCAAAGGGCGACATTACATAAACATGTAATTCTTGGTGGGATATGGTGCAAGGGAGGAGCTGGGAGGGTTTTACTTCTCGAGAGAGGCTGGGGGGAACCACAGACCGCCATTCTCCAACTTGCCACCTAGAGCTGATGGAAACCAAAATCAAAGAGAATCGCTCTGCTTGCAAAAGGGGGTTTCTGCAGTAGACAGACAACGGACTGGGTCAGGACAGCCCCTCGGAGAGGAGGGTGGTTTGCAGTCATGACCCTCATGCCTGTGGAGTGAAGCAATTCTGAAGAAAAAATGGGCTTACTAAGGTCTAGGACTCAAATGCAGGCTTCACATCAAGTATAAATAGTTCCTCGTGTTGGTATAGTGTTTTCTTCTTATGACCTGGTCTAGATTTCCATCTGTGCTGCCTCCTCCCTCGTATGGCATGGGACTCACATACTTTCTCTTCAAGATGTCCCTGAGAGCTGGGAAGGTGCTATTAGCAGCCCACAGCATAAAGCAGCATGTGCAGGAGCACAGGGTGTTTCTGGTTTAGGCATGAGATGTGTCACACACCAGGTGTCTCAGCACAGGGCCACCCCCCCGCTGGACCTGGGGCTCCTCAGACAACATCAGAGGACAGTGCAAAGCACTGGGGAAGGACCAGCAAGAAGTCACTGGAGTTACTGGGCAAACCAGCCCAGTGAGAGCCGTGCCAGCTCTCCCAGCTGCCCCCGGGGAGGGACTTCAGGGACCACAACGTGTGGGGAGAGGGAACTCGTCTTCCTACGTTCAGAAGCAACAGTGCAGGAAGGCGAGCAATGTTTAGACCATCAAAATTTGGGTTCATCTGTTTTTGGTCGTAAGTGAAAGCTCTCTTGACAGCTCTCTGCAAGAGAATCTGTGGCTTTTCCTCTGGATAGGTTAAGTGGCTCTTGGATTAGAAAGTGCTGAGGAGTGCTCCCCGTAGGTTAACTTTGCCAATGCTTTCTTTAAGATCCTGTTCCAGACAACACGAGTGATGGTCCTTTTTAATAAAACTTGGCCATAAAAGTTACGTTAGCACAGGAATGGGTAATACAAGTTCACCTATAGAGATCTCTGTGAGCCTGCAAAACAGCACGCCGCCTTGTTGGACAGGGGACAGTAAACCATTTTTTGGCAAACCTTCAGGTTCAACATTGTAAATCGTGTCCTGACACCCAGCCTCCACTGGCAGAGGTAAGAAAAATCCCCCAAAAAAGGTTCTCTCTAGGAAGGACATGATAGATGGCAGAGACAGAAGTCTCAAGGAAAAAAAAGTGTTTGCAAAGACTGCAGGAGCTTCACCCAGCAAGTCTGGAGCTGTCAAAATCCAGGTTGTCAGGATAATTGAAGAAAAGCAATTTCCTACAGAGTAATGAGCTAAAGTGAAGGAAATGTATTTCCTCAGCTCTGGAAACAAGATATACTGAATTATCACATAGGGGAAGAGCCTAGCGAGACATTTTGACATACGTCACTCAGGCATTAAAGAGCTGCAGCCTCTTTAGGAAATTAAGTAATGAGGGTGAATAGGAATAAAGGAAAGTGCCTGTTCGGAGTGGATGAAAGGACTCCAGATGTGTACGCGGCTGTGACTGCTTCATATTGTTTGGGACTTTCAGCCCTGAAAATGAGAGAGACAATCCTGATGAAATATGTAAGCCTTCACTTGAATGCTATCAAGACAGAATCAAACCTCATGTTAAAGCACAAATACAGAAAGGAAACGCACGAGGAAATGAAAAGTGAAAGAGAATCTCCCCTTGAAAAAAGTAATAAAGATATTCCACTTCCCCGTGCTTTCCCTTATCTCACGCTGCTTGGGGAGCATTGGTTCTGCACGTGAGCCACTGCACAGACTATACCACATAATGCAGGATGTAATTTCTGGGTTTGAAAAGAACAATCAGAACCGAGGGCCCCATCCTGCTCCTCAGCATCCCCTGCCCAGCCCCAGCCCTGCAGCTCGCGTGTTGCTGTCGTTTCTGCCGGGCGCTCGGCAGCAGCCCCAGCACAGCCGCTCTGGAATAAACTCAGCGCAGGTCAGGAACGACTTTGGGTTGATTATTAAAACCGCAGGCAATACTTATATTACAAAAACCTCTTACGATGGCCTGTTGCTCCTTGCAGAGTTCGGGCAACAAAATGAAAACAGGAATGCAAAACTAAAGCTGATGGACCGGGGGGGTCAAGTCGCCCTCTGCAGCAAGCCCTGCCCCTGGCCGTCTGCCTGGGTCCTTGCTGCTTGCTCCTTCCCAGGACCTGATACCATGCTCAGCAGTTCCCACGCGCCTGCTGGGGACCACACTTCTGACCGAGGATCCTTCGAACAGCCCTGCCAGCCTGGCACAGGTGAGGAGCAGTGTCAGCACCGGTGCTGGTCCGGAGGACATGGCTCCGTTTGGGTGTAGTTCAGACTTGGGGGGACTAAACAAGTGAGCTGTGTCCCACTGCCAGCAAGTTTTCATCGTTGAATAAAAAAGAAAATTCAAACCTTTTGATTTGAAGGTTTCTGATCCAACAGAGAGGTCTCATCATCAGGGAGCGAGTCTGACAGGTGGCCGTTGTGATGTGGTGCTGGCTGAGACTGCACGCGGACTACAGCTGCAAAGTTAAAACGATGCAAAAACATGGCTTTCAGGTCCAGGTCTTGGGTTGCAAAAAATAGCCTGAATCTCAAGCAAGAATATACTACAGTCCTGCCTTAGCCATACTTGAATCTGCGACAATGGTGCTCTTCCACCATTGCACATTTGTGTGGGTGCAAATAGACCTCTTCCACACGGAGAGCGACCCAGCAGGCATCCACCCGGCTTCTGCTGGGCAGCTGGGGCAGACAGACCTTTGTGGTAACAGCGTTAAGGCTAGCTTACATCCCCTGGGGAAACGGGTCCCTGCTGACCACTGCACGCTGCACGCGTTCACCAGCGAGGCAGCCGGGGTGAACGCAGAGGAGAGCAGGGCAGCTCGAGGACCACTGCCCTCTTTTTGCCGCTGCCTTCCTTCTCCACTTCTACCCCGGGATTGGCGTTTCTCTCCTGCGTAGAAAATGACAGCAGGATTATTATAAGTATGCCATGGACTTAGGCAGGCCATTAGCAAGGAACAATCCCATGGTAAATAGTTTGCAAATTACCTGTTTGAAAATAGAAGTAGAAAACTCAACTTTGAATTGTTGACAGTCTTGCATCTTTCATGTAAATATTACAGCCATAAACCAATTTCACAATGCAAGGCTTGCACAGCAATACTTTCCTTTGCCAAGCCATTTTCCCAGAGTAAACAAAAACCTCTGAGAACGTTTATCTTGGTATAAAACCTTGCAAGAAAAATAAACATAATTATGTCCAAAATTAAAAATAAAATAGGATGTGTTGGTTTTATAGCACTGGGAAAGCCATAAAACATAATACTCTGAGTGCAAGAGGTTGAAGCTGTTTACTCTCATTGGTGTATCACTTCCCTCAAACACCATCTTCCACTGCAAATCAAGTCCCAAACAGCTGGTGGAAAAACAGGAGGCAGAGGGAAAACAAGGCTGAATTATGAATTATATGAATGAGTTAATTTGGGTTTATGGCATTAGAGATGACCGAAGTAAAAAGAAGATTTTCTTTTATAGTTTTGATATATTTAATAATCATGCACGGCGAGCTGTGTTTCAATTGCAGGACCAGAGAATAACATGGAGAGGGACATGATGTTTAAAAACCACCAGTTTTCCAACCAGGCAATCTCACACCTGGATGGCCACCGATACAGGACAGGGAGAGCAATGTGGGCTGGGGAGGCCTGGCAAGGCAACAAGAGGATGAAAAATCCTGTCTGTCATAGCTCCATGGGCTGCAAACTGGAGCTTTGGACAAGAGTCAAAAGCAGACCGGAGAGACCTGCTAGCAAGAGCTTGGTTCCACTGCAGTAGGCTGGGGTGTAAGACAGCAAAATCTGCAGGCTGCCCACCAGAAGAGACAGCCACTGGGCAGCACACCGGCAAGGAGGAAGATGTGAAGAGTGTGGAAGGTGATGGTGAAGAGTGTGGAAGGTGATGGTGAAGCCAGCACCTGCCAGGTGCCCCAGGGACAGCGGGGTGCATGGGGCAATGGAGAGCCTGCGAGATGGGCTCCCAAAGGCATGCAGGCACCAGAACTGGAAGATGAAGATCGCCTTTTTGTGTCATCTACTGATGCTGAGTACATCGAGTCACTTGCTCTTTTCTGCTGGTATCCTCCATCATTTTCTGCACAGTTTAGATTGCATTTTGAGCCACTAGGAGAGTCACGTGTTGTTGTCTCACAGACTCAGAGCAGCCAGATACAGATCCTGGCCTTGGTTAAGAGCAGCGGTTGTAAAATCCAGGAAGAAGCGGGAGGAGACAGGTAGAAAGCTTGCGGGTAAGTATCCCATGTTGCTGGGGGGAAATTAAGGAAAAGAGTGACTGCAAGTATTCCATTAACTGGGAGCTAAGCTGCCACCCACCAGCCCCGCTCCCTGTCACCTGGCAAAGGCAGACGGCAGCAGTGCTGCCTGCGGGCAAAGTCTGCCCAAAAGCAGGGACATGCTCCAAGGGACACCTGAAACTCCCTGCTCCCCGTAGCACAGGGCTGCGTGAAGGCAGCGGCATGACAGCAAACCGGGAACCGATACCAGCAGGACCGCTAGCTTTTCAAGCGTTTTTAATGGGAAACGGTGTCTAATGAAGGCATCATCTTTTTGGCACGTCGTGACGGGAAATTTGCTACAGGCAGCCAGCTTTGCCGGGCACGCGAAAAATCGCAGCGGTTCTGCTGAATTTTTCTAAGCGAGATTATTTGGCAAGGCCCTCATCTCCATCACATTTGAAAGAGCCTACCTCAGACAACATATGTATTTGTGCGGGACCTTGACTGATTCTAATTTCTTAATTAGGGGTATTAGGAGTAGCTCTGCCAAGCAAGGCCTTGTAGCTGGGCAGATCTGGTAGAGATAAAGGAGCTGTGAGTGAAGAGGATAAGGTCTGACAAGGAACAATTCTGAGTTCTAGGAATCTAATTTTGCTTACCAGAATCTCTGCAGCAATAATTTCAGTTGCAGTCTGAGGCGAAAGGAGATAGACAAGACAAGACAAAAATATTGTACAGAATGGGCAAAACACTGGGCAAAAAAAATGAGGAGAAAAAAACCCCCCAAAGCTATATTAAACAGTAGGACCCAAGGGAGGGCAGAAAAAATGAGATTAATAACAGAGGAAACTGGCTGGCTCCACTGAGCAAATGCTGGTTAACAGAAAAATTGAATTCTGCAGGATTAAACAGGGCATTAAACTAGTTGTGGGGGAAAAAAACCCAAACAACAAAACCAAAAAACAACAACCAAGTGCTCTCAGAGAGAAGTCAAGTGGCTTTACTGACTTTGAACACTCAGCTGGACTGGAAAAGCTCTTTACTAAAGCAGCCATAGCAAATGCATGCAAATTGCTGAGAGCTCAAATTATAGAAGACTACACACTTAGGGAGGTGTCCTCTTCTGATCCTAACACGTGCCTCTTGACTCAGGCAGCAAGCT
>NW_010564408.1:0-48201 GCF_000687285.1 Phaethon lepturus | reverse complement strand
GCAGGAATGTGCAGAGAAGAATCCCAGATGCCTCATGTGTCTTGGATTTAACCCACCCATATGCTTCTAGGCACTTAAAGAATCACCCCTTAAAGCTCTCCCCTCATCCCAGTTGGGTTCATCTTACTGGGCTGATGGCAGACAACATTTTTCATTAGGAAACAGAAAATAAAACCCAACAAAGGCACTATTTTGAAGACCTGCCCAAAACTGGTTGCATGAACTCCAAGGCCCTCAGACTCAGGCAGGTCTCCCAGCCCTGGAAGGGATCAGCACCAACGTGGAGAGACACAGGGAAGCTGTAACCAGGTACCACGTGCCCTGTGTAGAAATGGTGACAATAGTCACTTTGGGAAATATCTGTGAACACTTCCAGGGTCCAGTTCTGCACAAATCCCACCAGCACAAACATGGACCAACTCTGATGATGTGGCAATATTGTAACTGAGACTCAAAGCTCAAAAATCAAACTTTGGCAGCGTACTGGCCCAAATCTAACATAGATCAGCCTTTCTATTCTTGCTGATGCTTTGGCACCAGCTGGGTGAGGCAGGGTTGCTGCTGCCTCACCCCTTCAGCTGGGGTTTGGGCCCAATGCATTTCTTCATGAGCCCTGCCGCTCTCAGCACACGCACAGCCTCGGTCCAAGAAAGCCACAGCTTGAAGAGAAATGCCCTGACACATTGAAAACCAAATTTTGTATTTGTGAAGTTCTTTTTAGCATGGGCCATACCTGTTGTACAGGTACCACAGAGATGCTCTGATGAAGGACTGTATAGACAGGGGAGGGTTCCGTGTCAGATGCCAGCTGTGCTCCTCGCAAGCCTTACTGCCCTGCTGGGGTCACAGTGTGGGCTCACAGCACCAGCCTGCAGCTGGGAAGACCTTCTCCCCTCCCTCTCACCACAGCACTTTCTTTCCTGTTGCAAAGGGCCACCGCTGCGTCCAACGTGGCTGCAACGGGGAAGCTGGAAGTGGCTCAAGTCCACGACACCCTCTCAGGAAACGTGGGCTTGCAGAACACAAGGAAACTGTGAGAAAATACTGGTCAGCGAGACAGCATCCAGGTCTGCATCAGCAGCCTAACCAGCGTCAGCTGCCTGGTGGGCATCACAGCAGAGGGCCCCGCGGATCGGATTTGCAGGAGCCCCCGGGACGGTTGCTGGCTGGTTACAAGGGGTTTCTCCCACCAAGAGTTGCACAGCATGAATGCAAAGGCTTTAAATTTTAAGTTTAAGCAGGTAAGAACCTGAAGCTGCTGCACAAAGCTGAGCAGAAACGGGCATCAGAGCCAGACTGTGTTCATGTTACAGCCACCCGTGTGGAGGAGAGTCCTATGTCAGCCATCGCAAGCGAGATGTGGGGGGTGAACAGGGCATGCAAGCCTCTTGGTCCTAAGGACATCTGTCAAGGGAGTTACTGGATGTGGGCGTAGAAAGTTTGTACTGCTGTTCCCCTACAGAAGCACAGGAATGCATCTGAATATCAAAGCTACTTCGCTTTCAGGGATGTTTTTAGCACTTCAATTTTCTTACCAGGTTCAGCGGTACCAAGACTGTTCACCGGCACCTTCTACAAGTCATAAATTAGCAACAGCAGTAAAACAAGGCAGTCATTCCTGGGCTGAACCTCACACCAGTAAACATGACAATCGCCTCTTAGCTCCTTAAAACAAGCATCCCATATCTCCAATTCAGGCCCGACAGTCTGGTACTCTGCAGAGTACCAGCCCTGGGCTGGGGTGTAGGCTCGGGGGGAGTGTGGAAAGTGGCCCCCAGTATTTCTTGCAGATGAGACAATTGCCCATGACTATGCAGGGAGAGAGAGAGGTTGTTTTCACCTCTGCAGGAAGCCAGCTCCCAAATTTAATAATGGTTTCTCCTTACAATCGCTTCACCAAATACGAGAGCAACGCTTGCTCTTGTAACAAAACGTCACCCTGCTTTTGAAGTACAAACTAAATGAGCTTTCCCGAGAAAATAATTGCAAACTATTAAAAGGCTACTGTTGGAGCTCGGGAGGACTGTCAAAATACAAAGAAAGATGTACCACATTCTTCCTGAATGGATACTTCAAACAAAACCTATTTGTGTTTTGAAACGTAGCACTAGAACAATGACCGGTTGTTTTTGTAAAGTTTCAGACTAAGCGCCATGCAATCATTTTCCAAGAGCAGCATTTCTTTGTCGTTCATGGAAATGCTGGAAAAAACCCCAGGTGATTCAGTTGGTCTTTGCCTTAGTCAGCAGAGTCGTCTCAGCCCACCTCTTGAGAAGCCTGTGCTGGAGGACATCCAGCTTGGGACCAGACCAGGCGATTCTGCTTCTGGAGTCATCCCCAGCAAAGAGCCCCCATTTTCCCAACTTCCACCTTCTTATTCCTCATCGTGGCCTCAAATCTTACACCAAATAGCAACTTACTTTTGCTGTTTTGTTAAAAGCAGATTTGTAACAACTATTTTCTCCATAAGAATCAATTCTTCCACCTCTCACCATTTTGAGTGCTACTTGCGATAGGAGCACTTTGAAGGACCAGCTTTGCAACATCCACAGCCAGAATGGCATCAGTAACAGCGCAGAACTGCCTCATCACTGTTACCCCTATAGTGTCCAAATGCCTCAGGCCCATAACCTTGGAAATTCCCTAGAATAGACAAGCTTGGGGCAGATTTTCTCCAGCCATATTGCATTGAACTTACGCTGCTGCACTCTCCTTTTGTTTAAGTGCCTGATCTTTTCTGTCATCGCTCTGTCTTGACACATGTCTGGATGCAGCACTTTCGGTGTACTCCTATCTCTCAGGAAGGCAGGGTACTAAAGCACAAACCAGTTTCGTCCTTTGCCACAAAACCTTTGCAGCATGTGTTAGAATGGAAGACTACATCGTTCACTGACACTGCTTACCCCTCGGCCTGAATTACAATCAGGCACTGTGAAATGCTGCCCCAATTACGCTGTCTAGAATGGCTGGGCCACTGCTGATTAAAACGAAAAGTCAAATTACGGAATCCCCTTCTCATCAATCTCAGCTGATAGCTATTCTGATGATCAGGGCAGCATTAAGTGAGCCTGCTTATGAAAAACAGAACCTGGAAGATGGTCTCAGCTAGGACATGACTGCTTTTCCTTTGCAAGCCACAAACTCAAACACGTTGGAGAATGAAAGTAGCAAAGCAAACACCGGCTGGAGCACATACCCTTGGGTCAGAAAGCAAAGGGGAAGACTTCACAAAACAAATGGCGAGAGGAAGATGCAACAGCCACCTACTTACTTCAAAGCATCCAAGGTGTAGTTCTGGCTGAAGAGAGGACATCCTTCAAGCTGCTGTGCAAAAGCTGCCCTCAGAGGGCAAACCCAGCACTGGAAGGTTACTGCCAGCCAAGGCAGTCTGGTTCACACCGGCCGCAGCGGAGTGGCAGGAAAGGCAGCTTTTCCCCAGCGCACAGCTGTCTGTCCGAACACGGCAGTGGGGATTCCCAGCGTCTGACCCATCCAGGTAGTCACCACGTGCGTGCCTTGGCCTCGCGATCCTGCCCGAGAACTGACCGGAGCTCTGCGGCACTTCAGCAACCATCATCACTTCTCATCCGCATGCTAATCCTCAAAATAACACCAAACTCCAACTTACCAGTTTCAGTGGTGAAGCACGTATGTATTTTTTAAATCTCAGAAAACATGACAACACGTAAACCAAAATTCTATTCTATACTCCTTAAATTATATTTCAAGCACAGTTCTGCAACTCAAAACAGAACACAAGATGAAGAGGATCTGTTCTCCGGGCCAGTGATCCAGAGCTAGAAAGCTCTATAATTAGAACCGGGACTGAGACTGAAGACCGCAGATTGTTTGCAAAACTAATTAGCTAATGTTATTAGAAAGCAGTAGAGAATAAACAAGAGCAGAATCAGACTTTACAGCTATCTAAGCAAAGGACAGTTTAATAACTGTACTTAGGATATATTTAAAAATCACTTTATGGATTAGATTTCAGCCTGGGCAATATTCATACATCTCGGACTTAGCAAAATGGCTTGAAGAAGAGAGTTTCATCATAGTAAACACAGCTACTTCACAGCAAGATTTATTAATACATCCAAAAGAAAGAAAGAAAATCATTTTGTCACACTATATACAGATAATACATACAGTGTTTTATACACATATTACATCAGTTTTTACACAAGAAAAATATACATAAAAATGTAAACTTTTGTATACAAAAACCCTTAAACAAATTAAACAAGGACCAGATAACAAAAGGAGACCAATCTATTATCATTTCATTGATTTTTCTTTTTTAAATGGTAATACAGTACATTCATTGAGAAATATGAGGAACATGTGAGCCAACCTTTCCTATTTAAAGGGAAAGTACAAACGCAAGCTTTCCTACCCGCCCCTGGAATGCTGTCCGTGAGCCTCCAGCACTAGAAGCAGTACTGTGACTTACTATTGCTGCCAGGGACCCTGCAGGAAGCGACCCTTCTCAGGCATCCCCATGCACCACACGCTCCAAAAGCGACACATCCGCAGAAGCAACCTGGACTGGGCTTTTTGTGCGTATTAGCTAGTCTTCCAGCTAATACCGTGAGACGGGATGCGGCAATGCAAGTTTGTATGTTCCCTTTAAGCAGTCATTAAGTGGATTTAGCTTTGCTGGAGCAGGTTGTTTACTTTTCCCAATGTACAGTATGCTGAACACATGTATCGGGGATGGGAGGGAAGAAGGAAGGGGTGTAAGAGACTGCTAATCCTTGCTACCATGCAGTTACTTCAAAATCAGGTACGTTTGCAAGCTACAATTCACTGGTTCAAAATACACTGCCTCACCTTTGCTTTCCCACTGCAACTTGTTTACGTTTTAAACTCTAGTGGCCAAACAACTGTACGAGGCTCTTTGTTACAAGGCTGTTTCTGATATCAAAGTGTGATGAAGCTACCTTTAAAATGACACCAAACACAAACTTCGCTGAGACAGCCTTAAAAAAAGTGAGCATTCCCTCTAAACGCTTCGGATTGTCCATTTGCCACCTTCTCTTTTATTAAATCTAGGATATTTACCCTTAACTGCACAAAGGATATTGGTTGAGATTCTGACATCTGTTTTGCTCTACTTGCAGATAAACATTTTGGGGAATTGGAAGGGGAAACAAAAAACAAAAAACAAACCCACAACAATAAACCCAAACCCTAAAACCTCAGGCATCAAATAAGAAGGGAACTACTTAATATGTTGGTGAAAAAACAGTTGCAGAAACTCGCTGGAAACAAACGATAGATTCCAATGAATGCTTCCCACATTAAATAAGTTAAAGACTTGTTACAGACATCTTCAATAAAAACATCCATCCTCCACAAAGTATGTTAAAATGTAACACAATAGTGATGCACTGGTATTTCTCCTGAAAAGGACAGAAGGACATGAAATCTCCTTAGTGATATCAGTACTATTGAGTGTAGGAGGTGAACAATGATTTACGAAAGTAAAGTAATGAGGGGAAAAGCTGTGTAAAAGAAACCATGAATCATTAGACAAAAGGGAGGATGGGGCAGTGTGCCTCAGAAACCCCTGAAGGAAACAGACACTTAGAAACTTGTGTTTCCATTTCTTTCTTATGTCCATCTAAGTGATGGTAGGATTAAGGGCTCGTCTGCTCCCTTTCGTTTTTTTTTCTCTTTTTTTCTTTTTTCTTTTTCTTTTTTTTTTTTTAAATAATAACCCTTCTAGTAAAAATTCAAAAGACAATTACAAATGGCTTTAGATAATTAAGAGTCTCCTTTTTAAAATAAAACTTTGATAACACATTTCTCCATTTCTTCTATATATGCAGCTTCAGTGAAAATGTCATAAGGGACAGCAATTTGCAAAAAGTGGGAAAAAAATTGCCAACCAAGGTTCATAACATATACACTTGTATATGCAGGACATCTACACTCTATATACATATTTAATATACGTATGCATGAGTATATATCAGGAGAGAACCAACAGGTACGTTCTCCACAAACAGAAACTGAAATAGCGTAGTATGTGTGTGTATAAATATATATTATACACACACAGTACACAGACATACCCATACACACGCCCGAACATATGTATTATAGAAATTGTCGCTTATGATTGCATGAAAGCTCAGATGGAACAGTACACCAGTTACCTTTTTCTAATAGAAACGCAAGGAAGACAAAATTCCATGGCTGAACTGTGGCCAAGAAAAATCGTGCCATATCCATATTGAAAACGTGGAATGCAGCACAGCTCGATGACAGAATTGGAGCAGCATTCTCCATCAAAACTGAAGCCTAAGTTAGCCGGGAGTTTCAACAGTGCTTAAATGTGACTGAGCAGGCTTCTGACAGCTGCTTTCTGCTAAAAGGATACAGAAGCTCCATTTAGCCAGAAAACGGAAAATAACGTACTTAAAACCACAATTTACTTGCATAAGCAAGATCATTCAATACACAATTAGATGCAAAGTGCTAGCATGTTAATGGTCAACTCTGCAGCTCGTTTTGAAATCTGTTTAATGGTAAAATGTAACGAGCTGTGTTTCTTTCGATATGCTTGGTGAGAACGCCACTGCTCAGAACGGAGCACAGGGCTGCCTTCTGCTTGCTGCCTGCCTCACGGGAAACACAAACCAAACTCCCTTTTTCTCCCTGGGGCTGAAAACTGAAGATAATTTTCAGTGGGGCCATTTTTCTCATTTTGCACATTTACCTCTAAAATACGATGCTGGGTTAACCTTTTAATACGCTAGAAAGCTTTGCATCAGGTTTTAAGACAAGTCTGCGTTCATCTGCAAATCAATCGCAGTCGTACTTGAGCACAATCGAATAGCTGGCAAACTCAGCGTAAGTTCAAGCAAGTGCTCGGGGCCCAATTCAGCTGCCGCTACAGTCACCAAGAGAATCTCTCTAATGCATAAGCAGGGCTGGATTGGGCCATTAAAGCTGACTGCTGCTAGCAAGAGAAACTGTAGAGATACGGAGACAAGGAGGAGCTGAAATGGAGGCAATGGAGCAGAGAAGCAGAAGAGGTCGGCATTGCAAGAGGCCTCAACGAGTATTCACACAGAATAAACAAAAGCAGGATCATACCAAGGAAACTCCACTGTGAGGGCTGAGGTAACACAAATCAATGGTGACCAAGCTCGGATCAGTCACTGATGTCATCTCAATCCCTCAGAAGAATTAAAACAACCTTGTTTGGCACAAGTGCTTACCTGTTAAGACATATGCTACGTGGATAGGCTCTCTCTCTAGCTCACACACTTACTCACATGACAACTAATGTACGTGTGTGTGATATGACGTATATTCCATCTATACATCTGTATGCATGTATACATAGATTTAGATTGATTGCATTCATATGTATTTATTGTACATCATGAGGGCAAGTCCACATTCAGCAAAGTGCTACCAACATCTCATATACAGATATATCTCTCTGTACAGGTATAGACAAAAATGGGTCTATTCTTCCCCATAAAGGCATAAAGATTTATGCTGCTAACTCCCATTACCACCAAATAAGCAGAAGGAAAGGCCTCTGACAACTTCCACCTCCCTACGCTTTCACTTGTATGCATATGGGCCAGAAATGAATTGCGGGGAGGGGGGAAGGGGAAGGGATGCCTGCGGGGTATCAACATACTGATAGGAAGGGGGATAGAAAAAAAATTCTTTTAAATTATGATTTGATTTGCAACTGCTTAAAAAAAGCCTTCAAAAAATTCAAATGTCTGTGCAACACTGGAAGCTCTTTTTTTCTAAACAGATTTTTAAAGTCACCAGGATCATCATCATTAAAAGTGATACTGTATGAATAAATAACAATTAGGTTACTTTCTCCAGCCTAAATAGAACAGGATGAAGAGCAAGCCAATCTGTAAGAGTATTTCTGACTTCTCACAATTTCAAGTGAGAACTCCCATGAAGAAATCTTCCTTCTCCAATTATGAAAAAAAGAGTTAAGTGGCCATAATTAAATTCAGAATTTCACAGCACAAGTGAAACTCCCTGGACTGAAAGTGTATTTTGTTCTGCAATCCCACAACAGCAATTTTGGGGCAAAATTAATATATGCAAAGACCCTCAGGAAAGAAAATAATCTGCTTTGAAGACAAGATCCCTTTACAGAATGGAGATCACTCCACAAACAGTGCCCCTTGCAACCTAATTTGAAAACACAAGGACACTGATGGACGACATTTTCCACATCAGACCATCGGAGATTCAGGTATTAATTTGCAAAGACACAGCAATTCCCATGCCTCCCCATCCCACCGAATGCAAACCTTCCCATTTCAATTTCTCCTGAAAAACATCACTCATTTCTCCCATCTCTCCTCCTCCCCCATTTGTTTTATTTAAAGGCTGTCTTTGGGAGCTTGGTATTTTCATGGCATTTTAAATAGGGCTCAATGCAACTCATTTAAAAAACAGTAAAATTGACATGATATCAGAGTTAGCCTTATAACAGAAGATTATGTAGTAGAGAGTTTCAGTTATTTATACAACAGTGAGGACATAACAACCCCCTACTAAATAATCACATTTCTACAATACATTCCATCACCTCTTGACTACTTTTCTCTTTACAAAACTATGACCTACATACAATATACACATTCGTATCGCACATACATCCCCCCCAATGCATATTTTTTGTGTGTATATATAATACATACATGCACACAAGCAGTCTAATTCTATTTATAAGTCACAGTGGGAATTCCTTTGTGAGGAAAGGAGGGGAAAAATTCCTGAATAAGACACTGTAAATTCCTAATGTTCTGACTTTCAAATTCCAACTCACAGAGCTAACTGGAAATAAATACATTAAAAAAAAGAAAAGGTCTTACAAACTCGGTTCACAACTTCCAGCTACAGTAGTTGGATTTTTAAAATTTGATCTATTTACCCTGTAACTAAATTTCTAATCATAGGTACAAACCACGGATAAATTATTGCAGAATGTAACACTCAAAATAAAATTTAAAAAGAGTTATAGGAACAGTAATATAAGGGTTAAAAAGACTTCTATGCTTTGTTGATACAGGATACCATTTTATTTTATTTATATATATATCTATATATAGATATAGATATCTGCAAGGTAGCAAAGAATAGCTGTACACCTTGACACGGCAAAGATCCAGTGTAAAAAGGTGCTTCACTAGTTTGTTTTTCCAAAAAAGCTTGTATATAATTTTATAGCTATTAAAAACACATATGCAACATAATTCATTACACTCAATACAGCTTTAGTATAAAACTTATAATTTATGAGGTGATGTTAATAGCATAAATTAATATACCATTTCTCTTAAAATCTACAATAAGTATTCTGAAAGCTCATTGGGGAAGGGTATCTTTAAATAAAAAGTTTAAAGCTGAGCGTGATGAAAAAGATTCTGTATGTTGAACTTGAGATGAGAGCCCCGAGAAGAGAAAGAGTCCCTAAGCCAGACACCGTGGACTACAAAACTGAACAAAGATTTCTCCTTCTTGCGCTCTCACTTAGGTGACGCTCTACCTTAAATTATTATTTACTTTTAAAACTTTTTTTTATTTTTAACTGCCCTTATTTCCACAAGGAATCCCTGAGACATACCCAAAACTGTACAGTGAAGGTCATCACTGTTCAGAGAAACTGGTTCAACCCCTTCTGGTAGGATGTAGCTATTTTGCATGAGAATCGAACTGCCCATCACTTCAGAATGAATCTATTTGCACTGGAACCAACTACAATGTTTAAGACGCAGGTTAGAGTGTCATTTCAGGGTAAATCAGTCCACTCCAAGGTAGAAGCCAACACCATCGCAGTTAGCTACATCAGAGCAATCTGCACCAAAGGTAAAGTTTTCCAGAGGATATTTGGGAACATTCCCTATCGAGAGTTCACCTCCGTGGGCACTGGCTGATGCCGAGAGAAAGCAGGTAAAATATTAGCATTACTGGACCAAGTTCACTATGCATATGCGGTTGATACACGGGTACTCTGGACATCTCGCTGTGTGTGTTTGGGGGACTAGCAAGGGGAAGGCATAGGAAGTATGCATTTTTCTACATCAAGTAAGTACAGTTTTAAGGTCAAAAGCCCAAGTTTCATCCTGTTCACTTCTGAACCGAATTCTATGAGCCAGAGCAGACTGAAAAGGTGCCAACACTTACTTCAAGGAGACAGAAAAAAAATCCCTTCTCCAACTATTGCTGTCAATCTATGGCCAAGCCCACTTTCTCCTTTCGTGCTTGCACTATGTTACCTTATTCCACAGAACAAGAATTCCTTACTCCATAGAAAGAGTATGAGAAAGCAGAATAAAACAGAGGAAAGCAAAGAACCCAGCAACCATGAGAAGTAGCAGAACAGCAAAAGGGAAAAGCTCCCAAACAGTCACTATTGTTTTTTTTAAAAAAAAGGCTGAAGACATGAGTGAGAAAATTGTACTGATTTTTTACACACCTTTTGTTATCTCCTTCTCCACCACCAAACTCTTCTTCCCCAACAACAGTGGTTTTGTCTAGTTTTAAAGACAAAACCAAAACATTACGTGATAGAGCTAAGGTCTCTCATGACCAGACCTCTCCTGAAGTCCAAGTTTAAGTTTAGAAACACAAATGTAGATTTTTCCCCCAACCCTCCTTACTTTTATTTGGGCTTGCAGGTATTAAAAAGAATCATTTTTCTTTGTGACTTTCTACTGATGCACTTTTCCAAAAGAGGAACTTGTGAGAAGGTAAACTTCTGCCAAAAAATGCCTGCATGTTCACTGCTAGTGTGTGCACTCCCATGATCAATGTCGTACCCTCAGCATCTAGTTCATGACGTATCAACATGCTGTGAAACATCATCATACTGATCTGAAAAATACTTTGATCTATTGCACTATCATTCTAGCATCCAAAATGTATGTTATGAATTGCAGGGATCTCTCCTCCTTTTCGTTTTACAGTCAGATTCACTCAGGGACACGGAAGACTTACTGGTTGGCATTACTTACATTGGAGAAGTATCTGAGAATGGGAAAATAAAAGAAGGAATGATGAAGAATGTGGAAAGGAAGGAAATAAAGGAGGTGCAAGAAGCAGCCCACATCACCCCATCATCAAATATTACACAAAAGATGAGAAAGACCTTGTGACCAGAAGATCAGGAAGACCTGATCTGGTCAGCGCATTAGCCCAAAACTATTCCTTCAGTTAGTATTTCCACCACCACTGAACCTTGCAACAGACCTGCACAGGAGACTCCTTCACATGTAACAGTAAAAATACAAAAGCAAAAGGAAACATCCCACCACGGAAGCTACCCAGACACCCACACAAACGCCTCACTGCAGAAGATCACTGCAGATAGGTTTTCTATTGCTTGTCTGCTGAAAGCACCTCCTGCCACCATCCCTGCACCCTACCAAGTCTTGAAAGATTCAACTGCAGGTAGCTGGCTCTTCTAAAAATTTTTCCCTCTCCCTGCCCAAAGGCTCATACTGTTGGAGAATTCGCCGGTGGATTCAGCTCACTGCAGCACAAAGACAGGCAGAAATACCCCTGGAGCCCTGCTGATGCCTACAGGGAAACAGCAGCCACAATGCTGCAGGAGCTCAGGGAGGAGCTGGAGTTCAGAAGCAGACTAGCAACGCGTGTAGGTAACCACCAGGGCCAGCTTTTCAGGGAAGACATCTGTCCGCTGTTTACTATACGCCTTCGTGAGACTTCTTTCCTGGCAAGCAGATTCAATCCCAGACTGTATTTAGATGTGGCTACACCGAAATGAAGCTTCAAACTGAATTTGGTTACTGGTTTGCAGGTTCAGTCCTTTGCCCTTCACCTTGGCCATGCCCCCTAAGCCAGTGGCATCACACTGTGCTAACAGCTCGCAACAGAACGTCCACATTTTTCAGCTAATACCCATCTCCCTCTAAAAAAACCAACAAAACCAAAAAAACCCCAAAATAAAAACCACTTCACTTGGCTTCTTTGCTATTATGGATGACTCTCCTTTGACATTTTTTTTCCTTGCATTTGTACTTCTGATACTGTCTCTGATTTTTGCCTATATTTTGCCAGGTTATAAGCTTCCTCGAGGCCTTTCAATGTTTGCCAAATGAGAACTGCAAATCCTCATTTCACTAACCTGCTGAAGAAAGTGGGAAATCTAGCTGTTGCCGTCTTCTTCACAGTTCCTGAGGCAGACCTGCAACTGTGCTACCTCTCTGCATTGCTGATTTAAAGCCTTTATGCCCAACCATAGAGAGAAGCATGCTACTAACGAGAAGGGAACTAAACAAGAACCTGGAAGAACTGGAAGGCAGGAGGAGACAAAATGATGCATCTTTTCCATCTTCTTGCATCATACATACATCTTCTTGTATCACAGTAATTATGAGGCCAAACAACGAATCAAATCTGAGGTATCTAAGTACATACAGCTCCCCTCAAAGTTGGCATAAAATCTTCCTAAGTGAGAGGAAACATCAGAGTGGCTTACGGAATGCCTTACACACCAGGCCAGCATGAAGCTGCTCCTGATGAGCATCTGTACGCTGTTAAAGTTCATCTTGCGTTAAGTACTTTTGTACAAAGACTAACTGAGGTGCTATTATTACCAAAAATGATGTTACTAGTATTTTATATTTCTTATGTAAAGAAATTAACTTTTAGGTTCAGCTAGCTTTATTCCATTTGTTAACACCTAAAGGGCACGACAGGTATCGACCATCTCAAATCAATGGACTGAAATTGCTACACTGGCTCTTTGGCGAAAGGGTGATAAGAGTGCTAATTGCTATACAAGGAGATAATACTCAAAAACCTTTGTGAAAGAGCATGGATTCTACTCGGGAACTACATAAATAACAGCCTCAGGGACTACTTTAACCAGACCTGCAGCATTTCCCAGAGGGAGGGGTGTGAAACACCTCTGGCTGCACGTACCTCTCAGATTGGATCTCTCAGTAAGACACTGATTCACTGAAGGCTGTGTCGGTGTAGAAGCCCACCTGGAATGATCCATCTTGTAAAGCTAAGATCAAGACCCGTAACTGCTTGGTAAGCCGTAACCATGAAATCGATGGCAGTGAAAAAATGGCAGGTGAACCAGGAAAAGGCAAGAGTGGCGGCCCATTTCAGAACTCTGTGTCAGACAGGACAAAGGGATTCCTATTTCAAAGGTATACAAACCGAAGTTTATTTTTAAAAGTGCAGATTTATTGCAAACTTAGTTTGCTCATTGAAAAATGTTACGTAGTCACTTTTCAGGGAAGAGTCATCAAAGCATATATAAAAACTGAAGTCTAAGCGGGGGAAGAGAGTTGATATCCTAAGCTGCCTTAAAGGAACACAGGTACATAGCAGCCATTGATTTCAAATGGGAATTATGGATCTGTATAGCTTTGATAACTTTTGAAATTCCCTGTCTAAATCAATGCTTAGCGTAAGAGCTGGGTTCTGTTCTGAGTTAGACCAGTACAAACTCACAGTGACCTTAGACCAAAGAGCTCCTCTGTAATTTATACCAACGCAATCAAGCAGAACTTGGCTCTCCTCCCTTCCCCCCTGGCATTTGCTAAGAGGAATGTGATGAGGGGCAAATATACTCTGCACTAGCTCCAGCTTCATTAAAAAGTTTGACGGGCACAAGAATGATTTCAAGATCACAGTCCTGAAACCAATTTATAGAAATTAACATCCTCTAAAACGACATGAATATACAAGCAGATTTAAAGAATTAACCATTTGGTATACTAGTTCTCCACTCTTTTTCAGCCAGTCATCCAAACACGTTGAAGAAGGTGTATGGACACAACGAAAATCATTTGCAAATCAAACAGTTGTCTCCTCAACAAAGTATGGGGAACATAATACAAAAATAAATAAATGCCTTGTCAGATTTGCCTCATTTCACAATACCACTGGGCATTCCTCAATCAGCAGGACAATCACAAGCAGGATTTCATAGGCTTCAATTCAACTTTTTACATGATTTAAAAACATTTAAATGTTACAAACATATTTAAATCACCACTTAAAAATATTCGGCTTATATTATTAAGATCTATTTTACCAAGTATGAAATAAGGACTTCATAACAACAGAAGCATGAAAATAATTTTTGTTTCCTCCACCCACATACACTTGCAATTTCAGAAAATAACATATGCATCATTCATACTCCTTTATATTTAAGGAGGACAAATCTTTCAAGAAAAGAGGGATAGTATGATTGCTACGATAGTAAGAAGACACAAGACCTATCCCATTTAATTTCTGTTCCTTAGCAAGATGGAAGGAAAGGTTTGGGTTAGAGATTTTGAGGTGGGCCTGACTGCTAACAAAATTAATTTCTATAGCAACTAAACTTCATTCAACGATCTCTTGCTCAAACAATTTATTAGGCCTCTCTATTATATGTGCTTGGTATCTCTTAATTTCCTGAATTATACTAAAATACATGCAGGTAGCACATTTTACTGTAAGGTAGAATAACATCTGTCTTCTACAGTAAGAAACTGAAATGTGGGATTTTCTATTCTCTCTCATCTGCATCTCAGAAACAAAACAAGAAGAGCAGAGACTTGTTATATTAAGTAGGAGCTACTTCTACAGACCAAGTCCAAGTCCACGTCCAAGTTTGAGCCTTATAAAGTCACAAGCAAATTCCTTTTTTCTCTTCCTGGCAAAGAGATGCAAGTAAACACCTCACAATTTCTGCTGCTGTTACCTCTTGGATTAAAGAACATGAAATAAAAAAATCTAAAAGCTAGTGGACTCCTTTCTTTAAGAACTGAAATTACTACCAAAGAGTCTGAATACTATCTTTAGCAGGTGGGCAGTAAAAGCAACACTGTCCTGCAGACAGCAGGAATTCTTATCTATTTTGCTTTAGTAATTTCTTTTTTGGTTAGCCATGACTGCTGATAGGTACCTGCTAGTTCCTTACATACATTCAGCTTCCTCTACAGAGCATCAAACCCTATAAGTGTCAAAAAACCTATATGGCTCCAAGGGCGGGGAAAAAACTATCCAAGAAAGTCTCAGTAGCTAGACGTAATTTAAGAAATGCATCCATTTGAAACTTACCAAAGGGTCTGACCTAGCGTTGTGTGGATGGGCAGAATACCAACCAAATTCTTCCAGTTTCAGCTGGGAAATACCTGTCAGCCTGCCAGGCACGGAGTTCTGGACAAAGCCACACTTGGAAAGGCAAATCATCAATGCTACAAGGCCACAGTAATTCAGCAAGGGAGGGAATTTTTGCACAGGAATCTTCACTAATCCATGATCTATTTCAATCTTTCTGCTGTTCTTTCTTTCCTTCCCTGGGCTAACTTCATATCAGTCTTCAGATTTCTGGGCAACCAGTCTACTGATCCCCTTGCTGTTCAACGAATTAAAAATCATCATCATAAAAAAAAAAAAAAAATCAGCATGCGGTAAGAACAGTGACCAGTTCTGGAAGGGGACAACTCCCACTTCCTCACCAAAAGAAGGAACTGCTGCTCCCTGCACCCCAAACACACACATGCACACAGAGGAGGTCAAGAGACTATTTTAAGAAATTGCCAAACTCATCCTTGAACCATGATCTTGATTTTGGACTTCAGTGCACCATTCTCAAATCAATGCGTGCAGCCAAGTATCCATGCCAGATGCTACCTTTGGAAAAACAGTAAATTTAAAAATAAAAAGAAAAAAGGGAAAAAAAAAATCAAGAGACTTCTGCCCACTGGAAAACTTTCTACCAGATGCTAATGGGATGGCAAGCACTGATCCAAACCCTAGGAAACAGTAACATGCATGAGTAATCTGAGGTATCTTCCCACTTCTAGGTCTTACTGCTAAGATCAATTACATCCAGTAACTGTGCTGTATCCTTAAGGAATTATTGGGGAATGGTGAACCTGCCTGCAATAAATGAGCACCGGTGCGTATCAAGCACATGTGAACGCTACAGCAAGGTTCACAGAGGGCTAACCCTGGTCAGTACTGAAGCAGGGGTTTTCTTCTCAACCCCCTCTTAAAAAAAAAAAAAAAAAGGGAAGGGAGGACAGAAAAAAATAAAGAAAAAGGAAAAAAGGAAAGATAGAAAACACAGGTCCCCCATCTACCTGCACAGAGCCAGGCAGACAAGCTCAGTTGGAGGTGGTGAAGGGCGCAGATGCGTTATTGGTACTGGTAGCGGTGGCACCGGTCACTGCGAAGCCTGTGGGAGGAGCTATGGAGCTGTGGCTGGGCTGCAGGTCCTTGGGGATGCCACTGTGGGAGCTCAACTGGTGCCCGAAGGCTGCGCTGAACTGAGGGAGCTGTTGTTTAGGGGAGGTGGAGGCCATGAGTTCAGCGGATGCAGGACCCATGCCACTAAAACTGGTCTGCGGTAACCCCGGAAGCACACTGGAGCTGTTGGGGGTCACAGTGGCGAAGGCAGGCTGTGTGGTCTCTGAGTGCGAGGTGGTAGGTGGTGTGGACAGGGAGGTGGACAGGAGGTGTCCATCTGCACCAAGAAGGTTGCTAAACGGAGAGGGGTCCCCAAGATTGACAGGAAGATTTCCCCAGTGAGTTCTGGGGTTGACCACCCCACTAAGTGGCACATCCAGCTGAGTTGGGAGCAAGTGCTGTGCCATCATGGGCATCTCTGCTGAGAAGGTAGCTGCCAAGTTATCACCAGAAAAGGATGTGGTGTGAGGGGATGTGATATGGTCACTGTAGGGAGACGGCACATGCTCACTATCATAATGGCTTCCATGGGGTGAGGAGTGTGAATGGTCACTGCTGTATTGCTGTCGTGAGGTGATCAGGTCATCTGCCTTGCTCAGCAGCTGGGCAGGGTGGGGCCTCTGGGAGGCATGGCTGCCATCATGAAGTCCATGAAACTGTCCTGGGAAGGCTCTCTCCCCAAGGCCACTCTGGCTTATCAGAGTGGCAGAAGTAAGGCCGACGTTGGCTGGGGCTGAGAATTGCCCCTGGATCTGCCCTGCCAGGGGCGTAGGTGGGTTGGACAAGGTAGCAGAACGGAGCAAGTTCTCATCCAGCTCCAGACCGGAGAAATTATCATGTACTATACGCCCATTCAACAGCTCCCCCAGATCCGTGTTAACCTCTCGACTCAAGGACTGCATTCCTGGAGCTCCAGCACCTGTAGAGAACACCCCTATCCCTCTATCTGACAGCTCCTGAACTGGCACACCATCTGTCTGTGTAAGTACTCCAATGGTACTCAGGCACTCAAGAGAAGTTACAGCCTGTAGGGCCCGTTCCAGCTCTTCAGCCTCTTCTGTAGTCGGAAGAAGATCTCCATTTTTACCTGCAGAAACAGGAACACCAGAAGTTAGTATGCTCCTCTCAAGTGAACCCACCACTGGTACCCTAAAGATGCAGATGTACAGACGGTTCAGTACAGAGCTCCAGTCTACGATAACCTTCCAGAATGGCTTGCAGTACACAGAAAATTTCCTTCACCAACTGCTCACTAGATAAGCAAGGTAAGAAAAACGAGAAATTACACCCTCCTCTTCAATGGAATTCCCTCTTCCCGCCCTCCTCTTCGACATACTACAATACAAGATGCTTCTCAAACTCACTAGACTTAAAGTAAAAATGCATAAATAAGATTTTCTTCAACGCTGCAATAACACATATAGTCCACAAATTCCCTTCTACTTACCACATTACAACATGGGCCTAAAATTTACAGAGTCAGTATAATTTAGGTTAATTTCAACTTAAACACAGTCTGATGTCATGTCATATCAAAAAATGACCAAAGAAATCACATACTCCAACTCTGGGCTGTTCTAATTTCTTTGTTATCTGTGATAGGTACTGAGCTTTACAATCCAGAAATTCAGGCACAGTTCTGATCAAAAGCTAGTTTCAAAAACGTATTTAAAAATTTTATTCTCACTCTCTTCTCCTTTTATCAAAGGCCAACATTGACTGTGATTCCAGCCCCACTCGATGGCAGAAAGATGCCATTACTGAGAATACTCATGATTAAACTGCAACACTGACAGGCAAGAAAAACATAAAATGAATTATTAAAATACTAAACCAATTAGTATTTTCAGAGCAGTAATTAGAAGAGCAAGCAGAGAACTACACACACCACTCTTCTTGAAGTCTGCTTTACTTCAGAGCTCACAAACAAACAATAAAGCAAATGCACACTTCCTTGTCTAGTAGCTACTAGCTTTGTAGGAAAGCAAGCAACCCCTCACAATACATTTTAGAAACACTCACTTCTTCAGTTCACTGACTGTGTTCACGTTAGCATAAAATAAAATAAAATGGTACCTTCAAAGAAATCAAAATCTTGCAAGTCATCGGGCAGCCGCGGCAGGACATCAGAGAAGTCCTCCTGATTCAATTCCAAGTCATGTGGAATGTCTGTGATTTCATTGGCGATATCATCAGGCAGCTCATCAGCACTCAGCTCTGGTGTGGAGGGGCTCCTGGACAGAAAGTACCGTTAGTCCAGCTATAATGGGTGTTTCCCCACACCTTTTTTTTTTTCCCCCCATCATCTAGGAAAAAATTGTTTTTTGGGAATTTTCTTTAGGAAGCTCACAGCTGTTCACTGACAACATTCAAGTTAGCAGTGGGCAAACTGGGGCAGGGCTACTACCACTGACCGTATGTGGGGCATCTCTACTGGCAGTGAGACACTGGCAGGCATGGTGAGGTTCCCTTGGGGCACTGCAGGAGGAATGGGTTTCTGGGGCCGGCGTGGGCCTCGTCTTCTCTTCTTCTTGTGTTTTTTGGTAAGTGCAGGTGGCTTTGTTTTTTTCCTGGGTTTCCTCTGCTGCTGGTGCTGAACTTTACGGGAGCTGTCCCCTCTCAAGAAATTGTCCTTTGTGAATAAAACAATAGCAATAGGAGCATATTAAGAATAAGTACTACTTTCCTTGCTTTTTCCCCCCTGCTCATTCCACAGACATTCACATGTAATGCAAGAGAGACTGCTAACTGATACCCAGGCAAAGTTATGAAAATTAAACTATTTTCTTCCTCACTGATCCCAACAGCAAAAATCACATAGACCAAATTATGACGTACGTAAAAAGGAGATCGTGCAGCTTCACTTTAAAAATCATCATAGCAAACCCTAACTAAATCAGTGCAAAACTGTAACCTTTGGCCACATTCCTGTAACCATTAAAGACAGAACACTGTTGTGAGATGGCGATAACGGTGCAGCACCTGAAGCCAGCATCCTCAAGTGCCCATTGTCATGAAAGAGGGACAGCACTGAGGAAACGGAATTAATAATGTAGGACTAGGGTAAGGATATGGGTAAACAACTAAGGCCTCACTGCTTTTGAACAGCAATCATTGATCAATTAAAAAAAATAAACCATCATCAGTTTTTAGTTGCTGTCACACTGTGAATGGCAGAGGATTGTATGTGCTACAGAAGTAAACCTTAAGAGACACACTGAAGATTGCCTGGGAGAGGGGGAAAATCCCATACAAATCTGTGTAACACAGACCCTCACATTTTAATCCAGAAAACTCCGTAATTCACAAGTATTGGAGAGGTTGGACAAAAACAATAACAAAAACCCCACAAAAATCCAACAACAGAAAAAAAAGGGGGGGGGGGCAGTTTTACACCTAATGCCTTGAAGGAGGGGCAAGACAGAAGTAGGTTTGTGAATTATCCTAGAAGTATTGTTCTGGAAGATGGGAGGCATAAAAGAAGAGCAGAGGATGTCATCTTAATTTCTGCATTCTCTCAACTTGTAGTAGGCCACTGCTTTGCCCTCAGATCCCTGAAGGAGATTTAAGATAAATTCTAATAATCACCAAAAGACAAATAAAGCAGCAAACCCATTATTTGTATGCTTGTAATTGCTATCTACACTTCCTCTAGAAAATATTTTGGGCCCCATGTACTGAGACTGTCTGAGATGCAGTGTTCTTACCATACCACACTCAGTCTATATTCAGATCCAAGGGCCAGGAGTGAGCCCAAATAAAATTACCACAGGACCTCTCACAACGATTCTCTATTTCTCAGTTCAAGAAAGGAATCAAATTTCTTCCATTGAAGGAAATTCTCATGCACTTCACTATATCCTCAAATGTATGTAAAAAATTTTCAGACCATATTTTATACTAATTGGGAATGTTTGGCAAGTTTTACCCTCTTAAGAAAAATCAAAGGAAATGAGCTCTTAAGTTCGTAAACTTGCTAGTTGCCAAGCAAGAGTTCATAGAAAGACTGGAGTTAAAACTCATGATCATTCCAATACAAAATTAATTACAGTTTTGGCTTTGTACTTACCATTTTTTTGGCATGTTCTTCACACAGAGGTGTCTGATGTGTAATGTCAAAAACTGGCACAGAGCACTGTTGACCATCTGCAAACTTGGCTGTGCAACTTGAGAAGAGCTGCTGAGAACGGTTCAATAAGATATCTGCGCATTTCTTCATCAGGAATAACACACGAGGCAATGATGAACGCCCTTTGATTTATCAATCTGATGAAGATCAGAGCCTTCAACTCTATCTGTCCATAGATACTATTTTTAATGAGTACCTTAACTTTGTTATTCAAGTTCAAAGCTAGGTAAGGCTCAAACCCAACTTTTAAAGTGAAAAACTGCATTAATGCAGAAACTCTAATGTTTTTATTATATATTGAGATAGTTTTATGGAAGCAGCCATTTCACTAATGAGTTCTTAGCAAAAAGAAGCATTTTCCTGGAGTCTTAATCAATAGATCAATAGTAAAAGTTGGAACAGTGTAGTCAACAGGACTATTTCCTTACAGACTAATGACAATCCATACTGAAACATTAAAGAAAGAGTATTTCTTAATTCAATCTTTTAAGGTTCATTCTTGGCATTTATCTTTGGAGCACAGACAAAGAAGTTTCAAGATCCTTCCTGCTCCTCTGAAAAAAAGATGTGCAATCAGAGAGAAAGGTCAAGTAAATCCAAACGTAAGCTTGCTGAGATTTCCTTCAAAAAAATCCCCTGCAGCAATGAAAATATTTCCAGACTTAGAGTAAATCAAACAGATATTTCATTGTGTTTTTTAAAACAACATTAGAAGCACTCCTTCCATCTTGAACAGTTCCCAGACCTCAACATCACTATATATGTTCAGTAAAACGCAAAAGAAAGGACAAAGAAAATGGAAAACCTGCAGAATAGTCCAGACGACAGACCTGGATGGATGGGTCAGAACCAAGAGCCTGCTCATTTTAGGAGAGGTTGTTTCCACTGAGAGAAAGTGCAGAGGAAAAAAATGGGCACAAATGCAAAACCACTAGTCTTGACTTCTCTGGTCTACGCACACCAACAAGCAAGACAACTTTGAAAAAAAAAAAAAAAATCAGAATCATGAGGCAAATCCCAAACACAGCTGCACACTATGGTGCGCTCTCACAGAGAGGTTTTGAGCTCTCTGCAGACTAATTTTAAGGGGCCTGCAAAAATCAGCAAAGAAACATAAGGCATCTGCAAACCAAAAAGACTGAAAAGGTGCTGCAGTGTGATAGCAACTGGAACAGATCAGTACTAGTTACTTAAAACACCAAAACCAAAAGCTTGAACAAAAGCAGTCACTCCAACAAAAGTGCCAACAATTCTTCAGCTAAAAACAAAAAGTCTGCAGAATTCTGAAGTATTCCAGGTCAGAAGTCTGCCCCTTTATAGTCTTCAGAATCAAACCTCACACCTAATGTGCTCCCTCCTTTCTGTGACCTGGTCATGCATAGACTCCTAACATCCTTTTCGGGCTTTGCTTGAAATCCACAGCACTGGGAGTTCTTCCTCATCTAGAATTTGGATTCTGTGACTCCTTCTATTCTGCTGCTTTTAAACAATGCAAAGTATCAGATTTCCATCTTTCTAGTCAGTGTAAGCCATCTTTTTATACCATGTATAAAAACCTGTTCCCATAAACCCCTTCACAGGTAGTTAGTCTACCTACCAAGAACTGTATGAAGGCCATGAGGCTGAAAGCCACGTGGTTTGTACCAAGTCATCCGTGAAAGATGATAACTTTTGTCAGGGCTTCTTGTGCCCACTAAATATAGCTTACAAAGTAAAACAATGTGACCACAAGAGACACCAGAGGGAAACTACTTCTCTTCACTATCTACAGATCCAAATCACACAGACAAATTAAAAGTGAAGTAGTTGATGAGACACTAACAAATAGGTATTCCTCTGTGAAAACATATTTGGCAATGCATAAACCTAACAAACAAACAAAACCCCCTAAACCAGAACAGCTTCCATGCCTGAATGCAACTCCAAAACAAGAGTTAAGAGGATACGCTGAAAACAATGCCTGGTGAATGGAAGGGCCTTGTTAGTGCACTGTTCTCCCTTCGAAGTCCCACTACAGGTTGTTGGTTCTGCATCTCTCTGCTTCGCTTGGCTTGTGCTGAAAAAAGAAGCACAGAAGAGTTTAGAGACAAAACCCCTGTCTCAGGTGGTTACTTAACACAACTATTGCACTGAATGTGGCACAGTAGGATGAAAAATTGTAACAAACGTGTATGTGTCATGATCCAGATGGGTGCACACTACTACCAGACTCTACACAGGGATACAGAATAGATGTCAATGACAGGTGAAGGCGTGACTGCGGCAACAGGATTATTGTTTATTTCACAGGGCCTTAACTGTAACAAGAAGTGCTGTGTGCTACTATCATGTAAATATTAGAACACCCTGAAAAGAGCCAAGGACAGCAGTAGGTGAGTGTCAACACAGGTGACCCTTAAAATGAGGCCAATCTTTAAAATACAATGTATTGGGTATGCCTACATGGGCAGTCAAGTGCACTTCCAAGCCTGTTCATAAATCAAAACATGCTGAGCATCCCCAGAGCTTACATGCAAGCATGTGCTCAGACAAACTTAGACTGAGCTCTGGGAGTGGCAGAGCCTGAGCATGCTCAACATGGGTAAAAGCTCTCCTTCATCAATGCGCTACAGCCCAATCCACCAGCAGGTGCCCAGAGCTGAGCGCTTCCTCAGCACAGCCTCAATGCTTTGAGCCTGAGCTGCAAGCAGGCGACCAGACAGCAGTGTGGATGAGTACTGCACACTTTACACACCTTGCTTGGTGTGAGCCTGCTCTCGAGGCATTTGTCACCTTCATGTAGATAAAGCTGGAGATTCCAGGGCTGACTTTCACCTCTGTACACGTTGTTTTCTAGGTTGACAAAAAGCTGTCTGTAACCTGACTGTTTTCTTTCAGCCGTTTCTGTCATCGACTGCACTTTGACTGAGCAAAGTTTTAGTAGCAATATTACTCCTGTCAAAAATTTTGTAACTGAAAAGACTCTGTGGTTACTTAAATTAACCAGAGCAGTGATGACAGGCATACCTGGCTTTGCCAGTCTACCCAAAACAGTATAATATCTTTTGCATAATAAAAGGAAAAAATAATGGGAAAAAACAGCAGGAGCTTGCCAGTTCTGGCAAGGTTTTGCTGTAGTTTTTTGGAGACATTTCCACAACTTCGTAAACTAGTAATGTACCTCTACATTACACCTCTGAGCAGTTCTTCAGCATCTCTCCACCTCCCCAACAATAAACCCTCCAACTGTCATGAACCACAGCCCACTGTCGAGGAACAAAAGCATCCCATAACCACAATATAGTCTCAGTACGCTGTTCCAGCCTGCCTCTCATGGTTAGCATGCCCTGCCCCCTCAGTCACAAACCCACAACAGCAAAAGGATGCTGCCCATACCCCAGACATAACGCCGGGGTCCAGACTTACTCTGTTTCTGCACAAATATGAATCAACCAACTCTCAGTATGCTGAGAGCTGGAGGGATGTTGACATTACCTAGGAAGAATTCCCACAGAAGGCAACCTTCAGAGTTGTTAGAACGTATTTATTTTGTTGCCAAGCTTCATTTAATGTTAGATTGAGTTAAATCTAACAAAAAAAGCATGAGCTTAAGTTTGATTTACTGGGAAGATAATTAAGAGGTGGTACAGACTTTTCAAAAAAAGCTGTTTGAAAAATGAAATCTGAATTGAAGCAGTGAACTGCAGACCAGACTGCACACCTTCTAAAGAACTGGGCTTAGTAAAGTACCAGATATTTGAAGGCAGCCAAAATACATAGATTAATTAATAAGAATAAATTTTAGCAGGCCACTAACTCCTTTTATGACATTTAAGAAATTAGGCCCAGATACTGCTGAACAAACAATCCACATTTTAAAACACAAATCTGGAGAATGCCTGTCTTCACTGAAAACACTGTATGCCATGTTTATTTTACTCTACTGACAGGCATTTATGTGTCATGGTTTTTCTGCGTTGTGCATGCCTACCAGTTTGAGAGTTCAGCATTTCAGCTGCTGGATACTCTGCCCACCTCCACCCTGTCCAGACCCCAGGTTACTGCAGTCACAGGGGAGGGTCTAACCTGGTACGAGCACACGTCGCTCTTCGGAGTTCTTGTATCAGTTGCCCAGCACGCTCCGGCTCTCTGCTGGCTGCCTGCAGCAAGGCTTTCCGGAGCGTATGCCGGCATTTCTTCTGACGAGATTCTGCCCGCTCCAGGCGGCAGAGGTGCTTGTATTTCTGCTGAAAGTAAGTGCAAAGTCTGGTCACCCTGGAACTCCTGTCATCTGCATTGTCATCATCAGACCTGAAAGTGGGAAAATAAAAACAAATGGGCTTTAAGTATTTTTCTTCCAAGGAAGCTTATTTGTCATTTTAATAGAATTGTTAAGTGGGTATCCATCTTCTAGTCCCACAAACATCCAAAGGCTGAAATCAGGCAAGTATGCTTGAGAAATAGTAAAGAGGAGGATTCCTTTTGAATTGTAAAGGTACTTATCCTTCTTAGTATGTCATTATTAGAGATCACATCAATTTATCATAAAGTCTGACACATTTAGTCAGGAGTCTGGAGCCTGCTGTTAAAAAAAGAAAAATCTATACTGTTAACCTTTATTTACGGTAAATGTCTCAGCAAATGAGACAAACTCTTAAATCAAAGTGCAATTAATGGAGAGGACAAGGGTGGGGAACTATGTAGTGAAAATTTATTGAAGAAAGGTCAGTCTGGAGAAGACGGTCAAATTCTAACTAGTTCCAAAACTGCTGACCTTTTCCAGTTCCTTTTACTCTGCCAGATGGTGTATTCCATTCTAACCAAAATACACACTCACACAGCTAACAGTTGATACTCCTTTCCCCTTGCTGCAGAGCTACAGTACAGCCATGGAGAACAAATTCACATTTAACTCCAAAGGTACTGAGGGAAAAATCAGACCAGGGCTAAGCAATGACCAGATGAAGGACTGATCCAATTCTTCGTTTGCGTAAGAAAGCCGTTTCCCATTTATATTGTCTTTCTGAATGTCCAGGCACGTATCAGCAAGACCATCAAACCGTGTCAACACATTCAGTTAAATTAAGTAAAAATCATGAAACATAATAAAATCATCACTGGGACTTGTTAAAACACCAAGGTCCATGAAGCTACCCAGAAATCCTCCAAAACAAGCACTGGTTTGCAGAATAATTTTTTTGTTCACGGAGCAACAAAGTGCAAGCACTGAATCTAAGCAAAGCAGACTTTGTTCATTTTTTCCTTTAAGTTTTTCCTTATAAAATAGAGAAGCTTTTTGCTAACTTTCCTATCTGTAAAAAAAGGGAAGGACGGGGGGGAAGAAAACAAGGCCAAACAAACGAACAAATCAAAAGCTCCCAAGGTTCAGACTGCAGAGCCTGGCCAGCGAGACTGAATGAGCTGACATCCAACCTGCGCACAGAGGACCACAACTAGCTGATGACAGAAGAGATGCAAAATACCAGCCATGATATTTACTAAATAAAGTAAGATTCGGAAATGCAGGCAGAATAGCTGTCCCTGAAAGGCAGCATGACTAAGACCTACTTTCCTTTCTGGAAAATCTTATTCAATTCACACACAGGCTAAATTTAAGAGACTGCATCCATCTCCACTAAGGCTGCCCACAAAAACTCTGCAGGAGCAAACACTGCCTTGACACAAATGCACATTTTCATGAAGTTTTATGTAAAGTCAACCACACTATATATTTTGTTAAAACAGAATACAGATTATCTTCTAGAAGCATAAATAACAAGTAATTAACCTCTGCAACTAAATGCTTAGCAGCAAATACAACCTGTTAAAAACATTTAACATATGTAATGTTTAAAATATTTTCACATTGAAAGTGAAAAGAAAATACACTTTTAAGATCTATCAGGAAAGAAAGCCTACTGGGAAAAACAATCTCTTTAGAAAAACTTAATTGTGTGCTATTTAATATAGATTTTCCTTTTTCCAATGTATTAATAGGAAACAGGAATACATGGATGGGTTCAGTTAGATACAGGTAGGTTTTAAGGTCTTAAATATTTCATTACTGCTCTGGGCCACGATTTTTAAACGAAGTTGCAGATGTACTCATTTAATTTTAAATATGGTTACAAATTAACTTTAAGAAAGGACAGGAGTATTCCTTAGGGGAAAAAAAAAGGTGTTTCATTTAGGTGGAAAGACTGTTTTTTTTAATGCAAATGTCTCTATATTTGAGACTTTTTACTTCCCTCCCATTGAAATAGAAAGAAAAAAATCATCATATGTTAAAATGTTTTGAACTGCAGTTTATGAGATAATTTTTTAAAAGTAGATGAAGACATATATACAAGACATAGAAAGAAATCATGCCTGTAGTGGACAAGGGCTTATTTTGAGACATTTTCTAAAAGCCTATTCAGAATTTTGTTTCCAGGCCAGTAAGATTAACTAAAACATATGTATAAGTTCAAAGAAACCTAGAAGTAGCACAATAACACATACTGAAACCAAAAGGTACTTTTATTGTTGTCCTTTCATAAAGAAGTTTACCAACTTCTATTTAGTTTATTCTCTTATGCTGCATATATAACTTCTAAAGTTCAACTTAATGTGTGGCATTTCGTTTTTTTTAAAGATTTCTGAAAGTGCACGTAAACCATTTGATAATCCAAAATGCTTCTTCCCAACCCTTCCCTTTAAGATTGTCATGTGTAAACATGACAGGGGAATTATTGCTGAGTGTTCATGAAGAAAGCAAAGGCAGCATGAAGCGGCAGAAGCGAAGAGCAAAAGGGTAGTGCAAGCAGTCAGGCACCATCAGGGAACCAGGAGAACATGCCCTCTACTCTGAGACCTCCCAAAAACTGTACTTCAAAACCCTCTGTAAGGAGGGATTTGAAGAACATTCCCTTTATCCTTTTAGTTCTTCTAGTTCTTGAGAGTTATTAAATCCAACTTTGACAATACAGTATTGATATTTGCTCTTTTGAGCTGGTATGAGGAGGGACACCAATCCTCACACTCCCATTTCAAACTTTCTACTTGAAATGCTCACTTTATCAGTGTAGCAAGTGAAAAACTGCTTCCTTTTAAAGTCATTTGTTTTCCAGTACCTTCCAAGCTACAAGACCCAGGAATCAAATCTGGGGGAAGGCTTCATTAATCTGTGGCAGGGTACAGCCCTTGCTTTCCCTCTGAATTGCTGCTCCCGCAAGGAATTGCTCCCACCCCAGCAGTCTTCCCTGCCAGCCACCCTGCCTGCACTGAGCCCGGTGCCAACCCCTGCGCTATTACTTGAACTCAAAAATTTGTGTCTGCCTCGAAGCGCTGCATCCTGGAATCCAGTGACCACAGGAACCCGATTTTTCAAAATTAAAGGACAGAATAATAAAAACAAACATTTGGCTTGTGTTTCCACAGATGGCTGCAACAATATGAATTTTAGAGATTAAAAGGCCAGAAGGCAAGTGAACTCAAAAATGTACTGCTGTTAAGACATTAATTTTAAACAAACCTGGTGAATTTTTGAGAGTTTAAAAGCAGCTAGAGTATCACACAAGAAGTTCAACAGAAGGTTAGAGGATTCCCCCCACAATCACACAGCCAGAAATGCTGAGAACAAGCTGTCCAGTAATGCAGAAATTAACTGATCGCTTTCTTTTAATAATCTCTTCTGAGAGGCATCCCTCCTGCTGTCCTCCATGGAGTCAAATGAAAAAGGACAGAATGGAGTTAGCTGGTGGAGAGTTATCCCTTTCACAAAGGGACAACAAGCTCAGACACAAATGAACAGAGAAAAAATAGCTTTAATTTTACTATGAAAAACAGTAAGTAAATTCCCGTAAGTTTAGGTATGTGCTTTCAGAATCTAAAGGTTTTGTGAAACAATCTCCATTGGTTTTCTGGTAAAATTAGCCTCCAAAATTCAGAGCCAGAACAAGTCATTGGCTGACTAAGTTAGGAGCCACTAGTTTACACCACCAGATTAGCAAGACAGACATTTTGACAAATCGAATCACCCAAGAAATAGTCTGAACTAATTCATCTTCAGCAGCAGACAGGCCACATTGCAAGTGTCAAAGTGAAACATTTCAGGTAATAAAAACCTTTACAGAAGCTTGCAGAATAAGACTTAAAGTTTTAGAAGTCTGACACCAAGTGAATGTATCAGTGTTTATCCATAAACAAAATCAGGAAAGTTGTTCAAGAGCTAACACTGGGCAGGCTGATAGAAGTACAAAAGCAGCCAGGACCATACAAAAATATATCCATCATGATTAGTTAAGACAGTGTTTAACTGAAGTGCATAAAATGCTAGAATGAAACAGAAAATGTCAAGACAAGGTATTATTTTCTCTCAGTATGTGAAAAGAGTGGGAAGAATTCAAAGGAAGTTAAGACAAATAGAAGACAAAACACACAGAGATGACCTTTATAAGCTGACAACAAAAAAATAGGGATCTGGGGAAGAACCAGATCAAATGTCAGAGAGAAGAGTGTAAAGGAAGTTATTTAACAGGTATCTCTGCTTTGAAAATTATGTATGATTTAAAAGTCTGAAAGTCTGTTCATGTTTTCCCAAAACAGTTAATTTAAAAGTTGCCTTTTAAGTTAAAACTAATGTTTGTGAAAGCTCACTCTCTGACTGCTGATGCCCTAAAAACAATGTTTTTTCATTCACAACCAAAGAAACCCCTTCTTTTAAAAAAGAAAAGTCTACACACTATTATTAAGCCTTGACTCACTGAAGGCTCTCAGTATTTAGTTATCCTGGTGTCTGTCCTGATGACAGAGATACAGCTTTGTTGTTCACCTTGTGGACAATCCTTAGAGATGGTAAGAAGTTCTGTTAATTTTCAGAATTTCCATGTAACAACAAAATAACGTTTTATCAACATCATTACCCTAACTGTGATATTTAAAAATTAAACAGACGGGAGACAGTTGTAGTCTCAGAAGTTCAGTTGTATAGTGAAAGAGAATCACGTTATAGAAACTACAATCAAATTTTATTGAGACCCCAATTTCCTTTTGTTATCAGCATGCTTCAGTTTCATTACAATACTATACTTGCGATGCTTTGCTTTAGCTTTGCACCTTAAATTTTACATTATTAGACATATAGTATCATATCCTGCTGTAAGTTCAGATTCATGACTTAGCAGCATATAGAGAACACCGTAAGCCTTTCTGCACCAACAGTTAATACCGACTCTGCTTATTCCTTCAATCACATCACTTCCTTTCAATGCTCCCAATTATTTAACAGAGGTTTATTCAACACTTAATTATGAAAAGAAGTGCTATGTCCTTTAAAAAACATGTTAAAACAACATCTTGCACAATTACCATAAGGATCAATGAGTAAAATGTAGCAAGTTTACTAAAAAAGTTACTCACAAACAGTAGGAAAGACAAGAAACTAATAGCAACTCCCTTCATTTGGTTCTAATTCAGGAAATACGTGTACTCAGCAAGGCACAGAAGTTCATGAATAAATCTGACTAAACTCAGTTAAATTTAGGCAAATAAGCTTAAATTCCTTCCTGATGCATCCTTCTGATAGCAGACTGCACAAAGGTCTCCAAGTTAGGTGGAAACTGGGACAGAAGGCGACAAGCTGTTTCATAGCTCTTACAAGAAAATGAGTTCAAACAATCCTTTGTTTCAGCAAAGCACTTGAACAAGTGCTTAGGTTCCACTGACTCCACTTGAAGCAAAGCTCACATTTACATAATTTTTTCCATCAAGGCCAGCATGAATACTAAAGAATCATACTCACTCATGTCTCTCATAGCCAAGGGTTTCTCGGATAGACCATGCAACCTGGTAAGGGGAGGTTTGCTCTGAATCGTCCAACTCTTCTCCACTGTCTTCAGACCAATCCAGCCCTAAGGGAATTGAAAACATGAAAGACGGATGAAAAGTGTATCCACCTCATATAAGACTCTGAGCAACCTGTGGCACAAAAGATGAATGTGCAGTATAGTCACAAGCATAATTATGTTTGATTAAATAATATAATATCTTCAATTACACATTAAAAGTTACAGTAACAGCTCCATTACAGTGTGCAAATGGCATGCACTGATTTTTCTCACATTTGAGTTTTCCTTTTAAAATCCTTATTGGCTCCTTTATCTATAAGCAGTGAAAGAAAAATCACCAGCTTTCTTACCCACAGAAAAATACTACAGCTTTCATACCAAACACATGGAATCTTTAGAGATGAGGTAAGAGAGAAGTCCCTGCCACAAAGAACTCACTGCGTGTAATTGTGAATACTACATGATCTAAATAGGCCACTTTCATTTCTTTCTGACCCCTGCTCTGTGCCAAAACATGGGGAGAATAGGAAAACCCTAAGACGAAGCAGCATGGACAGAGACAGATACATAGCTGCGCAGGATGTTCCTCTGCTCAGTCTCTGTAGTTGCCTGCCAAATACATACATTAGCATGAAAAGAGAGCTAAAGAGAGAGCTGCAAATACTCCTGCACTTTTACTAAGCAGCATGCTTTCCCTTAATGATGACTGCAGTAGGATCAACTTATTGTATGCACCAGCAGCCTGAGTTAGTCAAGTTGAGCACAATCGTTGAACAGGACAGCCAGAAACAAGAGTCCAGTAAGTTCTCAGGTGGAACATTTTATCTGGACATTAATCTTCTGCAGTTTTTTCTACTCTCCCTCTCACACCCCGTGGAATTCTTGCCAATTCCTTGCAGCAGGTGGGATAAAATCCCGTAGTTGCATTTACAAGCCAGCATTATTACTTTTTCTCTTTCTTGCATGCTCCTTGAAAATGGAGCAGCAGTTGGGATAGAGTTAAGGAGCACTTTATTTTTGCTAAAAACAAACTAAACAGCTGTATCTGAGATGATTCTAAAGTCAGATGCTTTGAATTTGGGAAACACATCAGTACTTGGTCACCTACTTTCCGAGTTAGACACACACACTTGGAATACAATTGTCAGGAGCTCCTTTACCATTGAGAAGTCACACTTTAAACATAAATCAGAAATATCAGAAACCCTATTTTTCAGGAACTTCTGCATCCTGAAAATTCTACTCTTCATTCCTATTTTTAAGATATGCATTTGAACTAAATTAAGATATCTTAAGACATTTGATAAAATGCCAGAATTATACTTCCAACTTAAATGTTTTTTTTACTCTCACCCCTTCTGTAAAGGAATGAAAAAACAGCTTAATCATTGGATAAAGATGTCCACAATTGATACCATGTAAAAAATTATCTATCCAAAGTTTAAAAACTAAATCAGAGGTTGCACTCTTTTGCTTCTAATGGGCACTGCAGAAATGAAGGAATAAAAACTAATGCAGATTCAGCTATATTCATACTGAAGACTGCAGTTACATTAATATCCAATTACATGGCTCTGATGTAATCCACAGGGCTCATCCACACATAAAACTGGCTGCACCTTTTTAAAGATTCTATGCAGTCATCCCTAGTGCTACTCTATCATAAAAAAGAAATCATTAAATTCTCTGAACTGGCGTAACTAGTCTTTAATACTAAGGCATATTATGAATAAATAGCAAATACATTTTCCAATCTTATGTAATTAATATGAGAATTCTGTTACTTTGCCAAATATAAAATGTTCTAATTGCATACACATACATTTAAAGGCCTAATTTTTTTTTTACTATACCTCTTTTTTAGGAAAATGTATTCTCTTCATCACTTGAGAATGTAAAACATTAAACACAGTAAGCGATCCTTCTACAGTCTTTCAAAACACAGGTCACTTCCTAAGCTATTCGGGTCTGTGACACTTCGAAGTGCCTCTGGAGTTGCCATTCCTCAAAAGACCTGCATTATATATAAGACCATCAAAGCAGTTTTCTGAAGAACAACGTCCTTTGGAGACATGCTATGGGATGCTAATTATCTTCTGAACAAATAGTCAAGCTATCCCATGAGTGCCAAAGGGCAGATCTTAACAGCAAATTAAAAAAAGGTTAATTGAAATAGCAAAAATTACAGATGTTTGCAATTAAATAAGATGTTATATGAAGAACGTCCAGATTTATCTGAAGTCTTTTTTTAACCATCAGGCATTACTGCTCTAATATCACGCACTGACTCCTGTTTCCCTCTCCCCTGTCAGTATTTTACTCATTAGAATAAGTACAGTTTAAAACTAAGCAGAGAAGTAAGGTAACTTTGGAGAGTGAGGGAGATAACAAGGACAGCTAAGTATACCTGGGTCTGTATTCATAGACAATTAAGTCACAAGGTCAGCTGCCCTTTTAAAGCTTTATCAAGCACTTCTACCATAGCAGCAAGTTGGTTATATTTACTTACGTTTTCACAAGCAGCAATTGATTATCACAGTTTCTAGATAATAAGTGAGGAGACTATTCCTGCACTGGTATGTGGACAAGACTCCACCCCTACAATTACCTTCTGTAACGGTGCTGCCCTCCTGCAGTAGTCTTTTGCTTTTGTTCATCCACATTCTGCACACCAATAGGCCCAGTCAAGAAAAATTCTCTTGAACTCCAATTTTCCCAGTCAAGTCAATGGGAAATTTGGATCTGCAGAGAATGATGGGCCAAATCTCCAAACTTTTACTTGCACTCACTTTGTAATGTGCACTTGTCACATATTTAACATTCAATCTAGCCTTGTCCACTCACATAGGTACAGCTGGTACCACCTTTACTACTCAAGTTGTAAACCTTCTATAAGATGTATCATCCAAGCAATGTTTTCCAGACTTCAGTTTGATTTCTCAAATGGTTAACAGAACATTAAGAAGAATAAACAACCAAAATGCCATAAACCATATGTGATGGGTCCAGGCATTCCCTTCAGAGAGAACAGGGCTAAAGAAAACACCAAGAGATTACCTAGTTCCGAGTTATTTTGTAAGGACCATACACAAATGCAGGACAGGGCTATGAAGACATTCCCCTTTTATCTTTTGGTTTCAGGTTACAAAATAAGGCGGCAGTGCATCTATTATCTACCCACCTAAATGTGGAAACAGATCAGTGTCCAGCTGCTGTTTTCGAGTGCACAGTTTCACCAGTCTCTGTAGCCGGCTCATGCAGGACGAGTGCGGAGAGAAGGCTGTGGCTTTCATGAGGACCCGATCAGTCCTTGGAGGGTCCACGACAGGAGCCCTAGCGGGTGGCAGGAGAGGCAGAGGTCTCTTGTTAGACAACTGCCGGGCTTGTGCTATAGTGTGTGTGGTGGGTGCCACTCCCTGCATTGGTAGGCTGGTGTTCGGAGGTTGAGGTGACTTGCAGACTACGCCCTGCGGTAGCCCTGTCGGCTTTAACGAAGCTGATGAAGGTGGCAGATGGGAGTGCTGCTGCTGCAGAGGCTGCTGCTGCAAAGGTGCAGGAAGGGGGCTAAAGTGCTCTTGGCGAACTTTTAAAATCTCTGTCTCTCTCTGGCGCTGCCGGTTTTGAGCCAACTTGCTCTGCAACTTCTTCCTCACTGTTGCCCCTTTCTTTAGGTCATCATCCTCCTCATTGAAAGCAAAGGGGTCTTCTAATTCTGCTTCTAGGTAGTGGAGAGGAAGCCTAGCCCCTGGAGGGGAGAGGGACATCCCATCCAGTCCATTGGGCATCTTCAAGGCCAGGGTGGGCACTGTCAGACTGAAGGCCATAGCATCCATCTGATGCCTGACCTTTACCTCCTCTATGGGATCATTCTTTTTCTTCCTCTCCTTTTTCGGTATAAAGCCAAGTACCTGCAGGTGGCTGTTGCAGTACCTTTGAAAAGTAAAAGCAGCCCGTTAACTCAACTCTTTTAAGTAAAATCTGAAGAAAACAGACGTCACTAAAGGAAAAATGCCTCACACACATCTCATGCCAATATAGATCAAAACACAAGGGGTTTTGTAAGTGTACACAAGTGTTCCTAATAAAACAGATAACTGTGGTGCTCCCAACCTGTAACAGAAAACAGAAACTTATACAAGTGACAATTTGTAATCTTAAGATACACAAGTCTTCATTCGTTATTCATAGAACATTCACACACAACCATTCAAAATATTTACTCTCTAATAAATACTCACAAAACAAAGTGAACAAAACAAATGGACTGTCTGATACATAAACTAGTAAGAACTCAAGCCATTAACTCTGATACTTTCAAAATCTCCCAAGAAAAAGTACATTAGAGACTACTTCCTTTCCTTTGGCTCTTCTTTCCCTGGAAGTTAAAAGTTAACATTTTCATCAATGCACATATTATTATTATGAATCCCACTGTAGTAGGGAGCACTTTCTTATATGGACAATCTCACTAGAAATACCTGCCGAGAAGTGTCACTATTTGCACTTAATGAACAAGTAGCATAAATATGTAAGTTCTGTTTCAGTAGTTTAACATGATGAATGTTGTAGCCAGGGGATTAGCTGCATGTTCTTCAAACAAAAATCTAGTTTAAAAGAAAGTCTCTTGTTGCTAGACAATGTTTACACAATGCCAGGAATATGTATACATACAATCCACAAACATGGATTTTAAGCTCTTCTAATATATAAAAAAACCCCTTTTAAAGTCATGTTATTTAAAAAAAAAAGAAAAAAAGGAAAATGTCTTTGAAAGTTTGTCATGAAAATTAAAAGAAAGAGTTATGATTTATGGCCACAGATAACATGCTAAGAAGTAAATGATTAATTTTTATCTGATTAAAACACGCAGGTGATAGAAATGAGGAAAAAGTGATGTCTACATCAAGGTATTAACGAACAAGCTAAGGACATGTCCATGAAGGTATTCCTGGATATAAATAAGGACAAGATATAGAAATATACCATAAAGGTATAAAATCTGATCAGTATGAATCTGAGAAAAGTAAGTTTTGTTGAACAAATAGGTTAAAAAGACATTATTCCTGGTCTTCATGGAGGAAAAAAACCCCCACAAAAGCCCAAACCAAACCCCTCAAAATATTTAACACTTCAGTTTACTGACTTTCAACTTGCTGTTCCAGCCCTAAGCAGCAATGTGTGAACTGCTTCTAAAGGGTCCATAAAAGGTAAAAAAGAAAAAGTAAATTCATACATGCTCCTTAACAGTCTCCATACATATAGTTTCTCGAGGGATCCACACCCATAAGGATTCACAAATCAGAAAAGGCTGAAAAGTACTGCTATTTATTATTGTCTAAATAATTTCTTTATTACACTAAGTTGTAAGTAATAAATAAATCTAAATGAGGCAAGCTGAAAGCCAGCAGTATGTGGAGTCCTTATTAGAATACACTGGAATACTGGAAATTCATATTGAGAGATGCACTTCTAAAAATAAAATTATATAATGAGAGCTCAATAAACCTTCCCTTAGAGTCAACAGCACTATTGCCATAATTAAAATCAAGTACTTTTAAAATATTTTGTTTGAACAAGACTGAGAAGATCTATTAGAACAGCACTTCTAGTATGACAGAAAAAAAAAACCAGACAAGACAAACACAATGGAAGTTTTTCCCCTCTTATTCCAATAAAAAGAGAGTTTTGCTCAATGTGAATGCTTCCTTTATATTGTTCAGAACTTAAATATTGCCACCTTGTGCTTGTGCAGGAGCGAGGAGGTGACACTGGCTAGTCTGTTTTCATTGCAAAATCCAAAGAGAAAGCAAAAAATAGAAAATGTGAATAAACCTATGAAAAGGTAATTAGCTTGCTAACATTCTCTGAGTTTTAGGCTATTAAGGGTTTTGCTTGTTTGTTTAACTCTAACAGAACCATTTTTATATGGCAGAGAATAAAGCTTTGGCTCTTACAACTGACCATACTGCATCACTGAAACCCAACAATATTTTTACACAGGCATCACCTCTAGACACAAACCCATAGATGCCAGGCTACAACATCATGAAAATATAGACCACATGCACTTGCAGACTCTAGTACACATTGACTTGGCTCTGTGCATTAGGCTCTATCTATCAATGCTCTGTCCTCCAGCATAATCAAGGATAATACACCTTGCCCACTGGACTAAAAGGAGAAGCAGAAGCTGGGAAGAGCACTTAAGACTCCTCTGGGTAGTGAAGATTACACAGGCAGTTTTGGCTAGGCATAATTTATTAGCACCAACTCAACCTTAGCCTTGCCAGGCTCTAGCTGGTCCCATGTGGACCCAGGCGGGCATGCACATGCACTTCCCCATCCTTCAGGATCCAGGATGGTTTTTTAGTTGGCCCTGGCCCAAACTGGCTCTGACTTCACGCAGTGCTGCAGACATGTCTGGTGCAGACATTAACTGACTCTGCTGGAACCAGTCTATAACCAGCTGAGTTAAGGCAATAAACTCTTTGGATCAGGTAGGGAAGGTGTTAGTAGTTCGTGCTCCGTGGAAGACAGATTTCTGGGGAGACTGGAATAGCACCTGCAAGTAGCACAGTCCCTTTCCCATAGCTCTGAGCACGAAACCTGTCAGGGTCAAACTGGCCCTACAAGAGGCAATTCTAATGAGCTTGTCTCAGTGGCACAATTTGTCATTTCTATAACCTGCTTGTCAGTTATTGCAGCTGACAGTATCACTTTGAGTATCTAACATAGTTTTTTCCTCCTTCCTTACTGAGCACCAAAGGCACTTATTCTGTGCAAGTGAGGTCGAATGTAGTCAGCACATATGGTAAGAGCAGTGGCTTAATATCCATTAAAACTATTGTAACATGAAGCACACAAAAGGTGATGGGCTCTGAAGGCTTCAGCTGGACAGTTTCCCACATCACTGGGAGGGCAAGAATCCAGACAGTGAGGTTTTCCACCTACAGCTGCATTCTGCTTCCCAGTACATTCCAGATTAGTGTCAAGTTCTGTCACCTATTTAAAGGAAGATCCAAATAAACTGGAGAGCATCTTGCATATTAACAAAATATTCAAAGATTCTCTTGAAAGAGGAGAATTAGAGATAAAATTGTGTTTAACCCTGCTGAATTTAAGAACCCTATACTTAAAAATTAAGTTGAACTGAACTGCATTATCTATGTGTGTGTATTTGGGTAAGAAATAATTAAGAGACGTATTCAGAGTAAATACAGATACAGAACCCATGTCTGTATCATCCTGTGTATATTCTTTAAAAGAACAAGGTAGTGAATAGAGAAACTAGACTTCAAATTAGGCAATGAAGTCATGTATTATTAATAGAATGTTAATAGTTAATAATAAATCTAATAATATGACAGCATATTAAACATCTTTGTGGCTGATAGTATCTCATTTGTCTGAGGTCAAGTGATTTTTTTTTTAATTATCTGTGGACAGACTATGAAGGTTTTGGCATATAATGCATGCATCCTGTTAAGACATTTTATCTTTAAAAGTATGTAAGAAGATAGCTGTCAGAGCAGAAGCCTGCTTCTGATCATATACAGTTACATATCTAAAACTGTGACAAAATGACCATCTGACAGTAATTTTGTACACATAAGATTAAAAGCTACAAGTGAAGAACTCGGACATTGCAAACATCTTCATATTGAACAGAAAGTGAAAAAAGTCTCTTAAGAAACAGACACAGGTTTGCCTGCCAAAAAAAAAAAAGTTTAGAGCAGGCACAATCTTATCACTAGCATTCATTAAATTTTATTGTTAAGATTAAACTCTGCCCTGAGAGGCTGGCTTTTAAAATATTATTTCGAACTATCACATCCTCTCATTTGAAATTAAAAGTTTATTTTCTCCTTCACACACCTGCTGTCCCCTTCAAGTACTGTAACGTGACACTTGACATGCAATTGAATTATTCTAATATAACATAACCAGATGTCATGACCACACTTCACTTTAACTTGAGAAAAATCAAGAAGAACAAAGTGTGAACTCAATTGTAGGTGTAAAGAAAAATCCCAAATTCCATGGAAACATATGAGATCTAAAAAAGTGTCATTAAGTACTATTATTTCTATTGTTTTTAAGTATGATCCCTGGTAAACAGCAACTCTGGCTCACTCAGCTCTTGCATCTGAAACTACAGCACACCATTTGCGCTAACAATTTCCACGATCATTTCTGCGAGCTTATTTCCAAAGAGCCTCAATTGTACAGTAGCAAAGAAACAATCACCGACTGTCAAATTACAGCTTAAAGTTATTCATCTTGTGCCATTTAAGCATTTGCCCTACAGCTTTTGACAAACATTCATTTTTTTTTCCCCTCACTTCATCATTCTCCTCAACTGAAATGGCAGGTGAAGTGCAAGTTAATTTAGAGCACAGTCCAACCGTTGTTTCAGACAAGAGAGGGAGCTGTGAGCTGAGAAGGAAGCTATATGTAGGGCACAGTGGGAACACTGCTAATAACGCAAAAGGTTAGTGAATGGCAGCTAATAATGTGAAAGGTCAGTGAATAGCGGTTTGATTCTTTTTTGGCGTATTTTGTTTATATTTTAGGTTAAAAAAATCATTTCTAACAGAACAAGCCTCAGATAGTTAACACACACATTAAATACTGTTACTGGCAGAACCTGTAACAATGACTCTGAAAAACTTGTGTCATATACACATGTCAGCCAAGATTAGATAATTTCTGCTATTTCAGCCCAAGCAACACAATGAGACTGGTGTTCAGGAAGTCTTAAAGAGCAAGTGTGGTTACAGTATGGGCTGAAATTCAGGAAATCTGGTTTGAATTCCCAACTCTCCAACAACTTCAAGCACTAACTCTTGCAAGGCATTTAATAGCTGGGCACCTTTGGTATCTTCATTTGGGGAGGGAGGGGGCGAGGAAGCAGGGAAGCAAAGAAGAAAGGGAGTGGACAGCACTTTCCCAGCTGGCTCATCTGTTACTAAGTAATATTTCTTTTATTCAAGTAATACAACACTACAGATCAGTACCAAATCACAAACACTGAATTGTAATTCTGGGTTCGTCCCTATGTGTCACTGCTCCCTAAGCCCAGAGGTATGCATTTTCAACTGTTTGTCCCAAAAAAGTAGATGGAAGTGTGCTTTTGGCACAGCTGGCCAAACAAGCATGCCTTCGTAAGAGCAGGTACTGTGAGTGACAAAGCAAATTATTTAGAGCAGCACGTACTGGGTAGCAGGTTTGATCCACACTTTATACTGAATTTCAGAAAAGCAATGAACTCCCCCAAAAACTTTGCAGGGAGTAAGTTACTGCCCCCTTTCTGAGTACTTGACTCCCACAGAAAATAAAGTTTACTGGTTTTAAAACAAAACCCTGAAAGGAACATCCTGGAATTCAATCCACTCATCTGCATTGGAACTGGCGTTCCTCCCTCATCTTGAAACCAAGCAGCATCTTAAAAGAAAACTCATGCCTATGTCCCAGCCACTTCCCACTTTGCAGATGGGTAACCAGAACTCACCTACGGTCCTCAGATTTGGGGATGGGGTTGGTGCAGCGTTGGCTGTTATACTTGGCCACATATTCACATTGCTTGAAGGGGGCAGTCTTGTCCTCCAGAACGTGTCTGATACAGAAGGCGTAGCCGTTAAGTCGCCTCTGCTTACACAGTTTGGGGCTATATGAGCACAAGGGCTTATTGTCAACCTCAGAGAAGTGTATGTGTTTGCCTTCATACATCACGTGACTCTATTCCTTGTGAACATCAGCTGAAAAAACCAAAATATTAAGACAAATCACATAAGGAAAAAAAATGCATTCAGTTCTAGATGGTGTGTTTCATTTTGGCAGGAAAGAGGGACCCAAAACAATACCTGATTTTAAATCTTCTGTACCATATCAATGTTAAGAGAGAACCCCAAGGACACCACTATCCTGGAATGATGATGAATCAAGATGAAGCAGATTGTCTAAGGAAAATACCAAAAACGTCAAAGTCAGTCAGCATAAAATAGATATTATTACTGCTTAATAAGTAAGTGGCCAGATGTAGCCACTAAACCTGTGGTTCAGCTAGCATCCAATAAGCCAAATCCACTAGCACAATAATTTTCAATCAGTAGTCACAGATCTTTGGAAACCGTCAAAGGAAATTGTTGGGAGAAAGAAAATTCTACTGCCACCGCACTTAAAACTGTTAAATAAAACTCCACTCATCTACCAGAAAGTGATTAGGAACAACAAGTTGAAAAAGGTTAAGCATGACATTAGATCACTTGCTTTCAGGAATCAAGCTGAATGATGATTAACCCATTTGATTGCAGAGGTTTTACTCCAAGTATCTTTGCTTACAAAAATGCTGGCCACATTCCTTGCTTTGCAAAAGTTTAATTTCATCAGACAGTGCAAGAAAGCTTCTTGTAAAAAAAAAAAAAAAAAAGCTTGCTTTCTTTACCACACCTGATGAACAGTCTTCAGATCTTTTAGCTGCCCACAGCTTCTGCAAGCATCAATATGCAGCCCTTCCTGAGCTCATCATGTTCTTCAGAGTTTTTCCTACCTTATTGTACTTATTTCAGGTAAATGCAAGCATTAATAATGTCAAAGGCAGTACTCCCATCAATTCCAGGAGGGCTGAAATGTCATTTCAGCAAGACACTGGGTTTTCTTCCCCCCATAAAATAGATTCCTACAGTGCAAATCCATGCAATCATAAGGTACTTTTTCATTTCCCAACACTATGGAGTCTTTTTTTAAAAGATGATTGCCAAAAACAAACCCAAAAACAACAACAACCAAAAACAGCCAAAACAAACAAATAAAAAAACCACCCCAAAGTAGCTTCAAATAAAATTAACAGTACACATATTCTGCAGCTACTCTGCTACACTCAGCTTAGCCTGCAAAAGGCAGCTTACTATTCAGAAAGGCCATCCTGAAGCACTAGACTAAACTCTTTTCAACATGGTACATTCAGTGCTCAGTTTAGTTTCATATGTGTTATATACCAAGCAAAGGAATGTACATAGAGGTAATATTCAGGAAATATGTAATAAATTAGAGGCATATGACAAATGTACAAATTACCACCTCAATCAACTTACTTGTTCCCAAGGCCCGAAACAGCAAGAACTATTGCAAGGAGGGACCCTACACAGACTTTGCAGGAAAGATTCCTCTTGTGAAGGTACAAGCCTTCACATTCCGATGTATAAAAGCGCCTTGAGAAAATGACAAGTACTATGGCATTGGGGGATCTAGAAAAGCAACTTTAAGTCACTAGGGCAAAACAAAACACGTTATCACACTTCTAACAGTAAACTGCATAAACCAGGCCTTTCTTTAACATATATCTAAGCTGTAGAAGCAGGACAGAAGACTACTAAGTATTCAAACACACACTTAAAATTCTTAAAACAGTTGTATATGCACATGTGCAGCTTACACAGCATACAGAATGGAGACATGCGCTACAAAATGTAACTGGCACGTGACCTGATTAATCATTTGACAATAATAAGGATCATTTCATATTTCCTCTTTATACACATAGTTCCCTTTCCATGCACACATGCAAGAATACACGCCCAGAGGCAGGGGCCTTGCACTTTGTTTATGCTAGAAAGCCACAACACAAGCATCTAGTCCAGTTCCAATCACCTTTCCCAACTTCTCTCAATGCATGGAAGCACATGAAACTACAGAGCACATACTACATATATTTGAAACTAATCATTAGAGTATGGCCCTTCACGATGCATCAGTCTTAAGAACAAAAAAGTTCATTGTTGGCTGTGCCCTTCAAAAACACGGAGTGGGAAGAGGGAACTCTCTCTTCTTTAGCATGCTAAGAACCAAACAGCACCTTTGTTAAGGCAGATACTGACATACACTTCACTATTATCTAGCAAAAATGTGAAAGAAAAACATAAATCCCATGGTGATGTGCGACCTGGTTTTGGGTTCCATGTTTGAGTGACAGCCTCCTCCATTACTATGGCAGCAAAAGTAATCAAATGAGTCTTAACTAATTGCATCTCATACACACCAGGAAGCTGACAGAAAGCCTTTTGCTCTGGAATTTGCCTCTCTTGACAGTTAACCAAAGTTTGTATTTGGTAGCATACTGGACAGGATGCAAAACTTGAAAAAACAAGTGCATCTTGCAGTTGGGGCGACTCACATACTGCTCTCTATTTCTTTCTGGTTTATTTACCACTTTCTTTTAAGCTACGACTTTCATGCTTTGCAGAGTTTTTGATGGATCAATGACCACCTTCCCTTTTGCACAACCCAGCGATATTTCTTTTCTGAAGGTTATCAAGCAACAGACCAAACGAAGAGAGTTCCTCAGAATGGTTCCAAAGTAAACAGTGAGAAATGCATACCCGGTGTGCCTCTGTTAAGCTTCTGTAAAGAAACTGCTCCACAGTTCCCAGACGCTATAATCCTGGACTTATTCTTGTGCCCCCAGTCTTATTTTTGGATTTAACTCATAATTAAGTCTTATTTTTGCATTTAACTCAACTATGTCAAGGCAGGCATAGTATTTTACTTCTCATTTGTCTGAAAAGATACATGGCACAAGTACAATGCCATATGAAACATTTCTAAAAAATACTGACAATAATCCTCAGGTAAACCAATAAGCTTGAACACTAATTTCTAGGTCTATATATACACTAAGAGAAGCTCATGCAAATATAACTGTGTTAAAAATCCTGACAGGAATCAATTAGTGCAACTACAGTGTAAAGAACAAAAAGAAAGCTAATATACCTAGGAGCCAATGTTATATTAAAAAAACCCTACAGCAAATCTCTCAAACTTGCAATCGTAGCTTTAGTGGTAGATTCCTACACAGACTCTCCAAAAGACAGTGGCACTATGTAGATACACCACCAGGATCAGAGACTGAAGTTGTACTTCATCTAAAAAGAGATTCTTCTTTTTACTTCTATAGCATACCATATATATATATATGAAAATAACAAAGATTTAAATTTATTGATTCTGATTTAATCTGATGCAGTATTTTTTTTTTAACAAAATATACAGGAGTTCTTAACACAGCTTTTTGCTGCTACATAAAAAGTGGCACAAGCATGGAATAGGCACATGTCACTTAACTGAAGAGAACTGAAACTACACTTAGCTAAATAGTGGGTGGGGGAGAAATTATTTTTGTCCCACAGGATTCTGTAAATGATGACGGAAACATGGACTTCCCCTGGAAAAATCAAATGCTTAAGCAGCTGTGCTTCACTGAAAAAATATCAGGGTACAAAACCTTCTGGAAGCTGTTTTGGGTTTTGCATTTATACTCTACATTGAAGCTGTAGAAAGGTTCAACAGAAAGATATGCTTCAACAAAATGATGCCTCATATGCTCAAACTGGCTTTAGCCACAACCCATGAATGAGAAACCAGAGGCTGCTTCTTGAGGTACCTAGATTTTCCTTAAAGAACTACTTCTAAAGAAAAGATTTTGAGCTAGTCAGAAGGGAACGCAAAAATGTGTGCCATTGCCAAATGATGTTAAGACATGACAGGTTTAAAAAATCATGGTAGGGGATAAGGTGAATATAGAATGGTCATATACAATATCACACAATGTTAGAACTAGGGATACTCAATGAAGCTAGTACAGATTGACTCAAAACATACTAAATAAGTACTTTTTCATTTTTACTACTCACAGGTAGTGAACTGCTGGAACACGGTGTCACAGGAGGCTATGGAAGCAGACAGTATCATCAAGTTCAAAAAGGCAATAAAAAAGTTCATAGACAATAGGGACATAAGTGACATACCTGCTAGAACGCCTAATTTAACAAATATGGATGGTGGAGGAGTAAGAGAGGAAAACACTAAAAAGTGTCTGGGCTTTCATGCTCTTCCTAAATAGTATCACTTACTCCTGCTGCCCAAGACAGGTTGAATCAACCCCTGATCTGACTCAGCAGGGCTTACATTCTTATGAGGTTATCACTAACATTTGTAATTTGATAACACATTCATCACCCCTTCTCCCATTTTTTTATTCCTGAGCAGCTGACTGGAAGAAAATCTCCTCTCTTTGGCAAAAGCCCTATCTGGACATGTAAAGAGCAACAAACTTAGCATCCCAGCAAGGCTTTATAGCAAGGACAGGCAGAAAACAGAGCAAAGCCATGCTCTGCAACATCATCACTTAGAGCAGAGCTACTTGTCCTGCTGACTGCAGCCACTGGTGGTCCGTAAGACAGCAGAAGGGGGTTTGCAAAGTGACTGTAAAAAGAGAAATGGAAGACTTAAATACACATGGGTACACACCTGCACAACCATCAGTACCTGCTGTCAGGCATAGGAAGAAGCCAGCTCCCAACTGCTTTTAGTACTCGCAAGCAAGCATAATCAGTTCCCTTGCGGCACACATCAGCTCCAAGACAACAAAGGAACAGCTCTGCACTCCACATACCCTTTCCCAAAACAGTTAAAGAGTGTAGCAGCAAACTTTGGGAGAAAATCTTTGCTAGACCATACTGAGTATCAGCATTATGTCATACAGAAATTTGGTATCTGATATCACCTATAGCCTATAGAGAAGTTAAAGGCCTAGTCACTATTAGAAAACCCAAAGCATTATAGCCCCAAAACTCAATCGGTAATTTTAAGAAAGCATCATGCTGAAAATATTAGAATATTTTAAAACACGTGGGTTTTAAAAACACCTTCTTAAACATATGCTCGGAATTTGACATTCAACGTACGTAAGACCCTTTTAGGCAATGGAATCCCCAAATGCATTGCAAATTGCAAGGCAATTATGTCGGTGGTTAAAAGATGTATAATTAAGAAGACTGAGCTCAGAGCTTCACACATTGCATCCAAACAAAAGCCACGATTAAAGAGGTCTTAACTGTGTTGTTTTGCATTTGCTAATACTAGTGCAGATTTCATGTTAAATTGCTTGGTGTGTTCATGACATCTCACAGACAAGGTACAATCATCTACATATGCTTCCAAAATCACCAGCTTGGGGCCAGAAGTGGAACATGGATCTCCAAGAACCTCGGCTTTTTTGACAAACACAAATAGCATAAATAGTAGTTTTGTTGATTCCTCAGCTTGACCAAGAAAGAACAATTTCCTGTGTTGTCACAGCCTAACCTTTTTTGCTGAGACAAACAATAAATACACAGATTTTAAGATGTTTAGGCAACATGGAATTTCATCCACTCAGAGGTCAACAGAGACCATAAAAATCATTGGAAAAAGACACACATTTAAAGCTAATTCACAGCAAAACCTTTCAGTCAGTATTAGTAAAAACTATATTATTAGAGAGAAAGCAAAACATACCTTTTTTGGTATTTCATACTAAGAGACTTTAGGCAACCAGTACCACTCTGGGAAGTGCCCTGTTCTATCAAGAGAAGCTGCACTACATCTAATTGTGGTCAACATCAACACCACAAAGTTGTAACTTCTGTCCCTATTCTGTGATCTAACCATAACTTTGGCTTAGTTCTGGTCATTTAACAGCTCAGTTCTCTGCTATGCTCAGCTACCAAACCAAGCCTGCTGTAATTCTGGAAACAAGAGTCTTTTTGTTAGTAAAAGCATCCAAACTGAGACAGAAAACACTGAGAAGCAACCAAAGTCAACTAGAAGAGTTCCTGTAGGGTACACTTTTATTAACTAGAGCGCAATCCTTACTCAAGAAGGCCTCTGAAGAGTCCCAGACAAGTCAAGGTACTGCACACACGTGCAAGTACCCTGACAGATCAAGGCACTTAACATGTTAAGATCGTACTAGACATTTTTAGTTACCACCTGAAATGATATATTGGACTACTTTTTTTTCATATGTTAAAATCTACCTAGGAAGATAGAAGCAGCAACATTGTCCTCATTCTGCCTTTTTAGAACACATATTACTTCAACTCTGCAAAAATGCAGTTTATACTGCATAAGGATGTCTGATACATTAACAGAAAAGCAGCAATATATTTTCGGCAATACCGGTAATATAGTTTATGCTTCCAAATATAATGCAAGTAGTTCTGCATTAAATTTAAGTATTATTCCTAATAATAATAATGGATAGAGAACTTAACAGACTTGTAACAAGTTTCAACCAACAGCAGAAAACATAACTACAAGGAGGGAAAATAACTTCTTTTTCCAAAACTGAACAGGTTCTTCTTTTTGTTTTCTTACACAAAACTAACTTAAGCAGGAATTTTAATTTCATCTGATTCATTCATCTAATAAATAGCACCTTAAGGAAAGCATGACAAAAACAACCCAAAGCCTAAAAAACAACAAACATTTAAGACTCTAGGAATTTAGAAACTTCAAAGGATTTCTAAAGATAAAAGATGTTAAGTAGGAAGATTCGTAACTGTTGCTAAGAGCACATTCCTATAGATTTCAATAAAATAATTTCCTAAACATGGCTATTCCTGACCTACAGTTCAAGACAGGCTCCATATCTTTGGAAGTCTTTTGAACAAGGATTTCTCTATTTGAGCAGGTCTCAGGCCCCAGACCTGCAATCACATCCTCACAGGCAGAAGCACACTTATTTCAGTGTGGCTATAAACAGGCCCAGGTTTTGCCAGGGTGAGTGGGGCTGCAGACAGGCGGCCTTCAGACACAGCAACAAATGGAATGTTTAGGCCATTGCAGTATCGTGGAAATGCACTTTAAAACATTATCTCAAAATATCAAAACCATGATCCTGAGAGAAAGCAGAGACTAAACATACCAACAGCATACCTTGCATCTGTACTTGAATGAAGAAAGAGCTGCAAGTCCAAGTCTTTTATTTATTCAAATAACAGATAACCTGCACTTGCATATGAGGTCAAACAAAGTACCTTAGTCTTATTTTTAGTCCCAATGCTGCAAAGACAAAGAAGCTTATTTTCACAAAATACAGGAATATCATTCTTGCTTCAGTGGGAATACTTAATAAATAAAATAAAGCAGTACAGTTCCTTACAGAGCATCCTTTTAGCAGTCATAAGCTACCGAAGTCGCAATACGGTATTACAATAAATTTGTACCTCCTGAAGATTTACCATACTGTAAGAACATAGTACATGCAACTCTGTAGGACCAGGCCCTACATACAAATTCATTCACTCATCAAAAAAATATTGAAAGATCAAAATAACTCCCACTAAGTAAATTTCGGGTTGCTTTCTGTAGTTAATTTAGTTTTATAATTAATAAAACTTGTCTGATGTATGTATACATTACAAGCAAATCACATAAAAGGCTGAAGATGGCTGCAAAAATGTCACCAGGTTGTAAGTGACAGCTTCATACAAAACATGAACACTCCAGTTCATCAATCAGCAGCAGTACCTGGTGGGTACGGCCTTAGCATGAAACGCTGCCAGTACAGGGGTGCCCACATGAGAAGGCATTCGACTACAGGGAAACGATGCGTTGCCCTAAATTTGCCAATTTTCTTTTTAAGTCTACCAACCCTCAAAAATTTAGAACAGCCTTAAAATAAACCTTCATTGTATGTTGTGAAGTAACAAAGTTAAACTAACTATAGATCTACATTATTTTAATCAGACGGCATAATATAAGACTTTAAGATGAGCTTTACTGTAATTTCCAAAATCCATTCAAGGTTACCTGTACAAAGCCATCAACGTTTTGAGCTAAACAACGTATTAAGTAACATTTGACCAAAACTAGACACCTCCTTGCAGTAGAAACTGGAGCTATTTCACCTGTGCGGGGTGAAGCGCGTTGGTGGGTTTTCCAGTGGACTCACTTCACAACTACCAGACGTTCTTGTCCCTGAAAAAAAAGGAACCTTTCATTTTCAGTCCCAAGGGGTAGCGACACCTCACAGGGACCCTCCGGCCCAGCAGGACCCCAGCCCACGAGGACTGCTAGGGTCCCCCAGCGGGGACATGAGAGGGGGCCAGGGCCCAGGCCCAGACACGGCCCTTGCTGCGTAGGGGCCCCTGAGGTGATCCCTTCCCCTGGCCGCAGGGCCGGTGGGCTGTTGCCCCCGTTCCGCTGACGCCAACC